>NW_026695158.1:0-15851 GCF_021218885.2 Marmota monax | reverse complement strand
TCCTAATCCTAGCCCAAAGACTAACTCTAACTCTAAATTTCACCCTAACCCTAGTACCAAACCTATCCCTTACTAGAACCCTAATCCTGGCCGTAAACCTTGCTCTAACCCTAGCCCTATTCATGGCCCTGGCCATAACCCTAGATCTAACCATAACTCTAAATCTAGCCCTAAACCTAGGCCTAAACCTAAACCTAAACCTAACACTAGCCCTAAAGCTAATGGTAATCCTAAAATTAGCCCTAACACTAGCCCTATCCCTAAAACAAAACCGAACAATAGCCGTAACCCAAACCCTTATCCTACAACAAACCCTAAACCTACACCTAGCCCTAACCATATCCTAATTCTAGTCCTAACCCTACTCCGATACTAACCCTGACACTAACTCTTACTCTGACACTAACCCTGGCTCTAAACATCATCATCACCATAAACCTCAACCTAACATTAGACGTAGCCCTAACCCTAACCCTATAACTAGCACTAATTATAACCCTACTTAGTACATTAGTCATAGCCTTAACACAAGCCCTAACCTAACACAAAACCTATCTTTAAACTGAGTAGTAAACCTAGCTTTAACCCTAAATTTAAAGCTAAGCCTAACCCAAAACTAGCCCTAATCCTATACATAACCCTAGCCCTTACCTTAGGTCTAAACCAATCCATTAGGCTAAAACTAACCATAACTCTTAAGCTAACCCTAGGCCTAAACCTAATCCTATCCATTACACTAAACCAAACCTAAAGCCTAGAACTAACACTCTCATTACCCTAAACCAAAACCCTAATATAACCCAAACCCTAAACCTGACCCTGACCCTAAATATAACCCTAGATATAAATCTGAATCTTAACCTAAACCTAATCCTTACACTGGACGAAGCCATAAACCTAACATTAAATCTAGCCCTAACTATAACCCTAGACCTGACATTAGCCCTAGCCATAATACTATCTCTAAACCTAACACAAACCCTAATCCTCATCCGAGCTATAAACCTAGCCTTAATCATAACCCTAACCCTAACTCCAGCCCTAACACGAATACTAACCCTTGCATAACCTAAACCTATCCAAAAGCACAACCCTTACCCTAATTTTAAGCCTAACTCTAAACCTCACCCTTTTCATCACAATTGCCTTATCCTTAGCCCTAGCTTTAACACTAGATGGAAACTTAACTTTAAATCTAACCCTAACTCGATCCCTAAACCTAACTCTAACCCTAGCCCTAAGAATAACTCTTACTTTCACACTGGCTCTATCACTCATTCTAATCCTCTCCCTTCCCATAAATCTAACCCTATCCCAAATTCTAGTCCTAACCGTTGCCCTATCCTTAGCCCTAGCACTAAACTTAGATAAAAACCTTAATCTAAATTTAACCCTAAACCGAAGCCTAAGCCTAAATCTAAGACTAGCCCTAACACTAACACTAATCCTAAAAATTTCACTAATCCTAATCCTAGCCTTAAAAGCAAACTGAGCCAAAGCTTTAACCATAAGCCTTAACCTAAACCAAGCCCTAACCCTACACCTAGCCCTAACCCCAGCCCTAATTCGAGTTTTAAGCCAAAACCTAAAAATAACCCTGACCCTTAAACTACCATAACACTAAGCTGAGGTCTAAATATCACCCTAAACCTAAAACTAAACCTAACAGTAAACCTAGACCCAAAACACTAAAATTAGACGTAAGCATAACCCTAGTACTTGCATTAGCCTAAAACCTAACCTTAGCCCTTACTTAACCCAAAACCTAGCCCTAATGATAACCATAACCCTAGCCCTAAACTGATTTCTAACTCTATCCATTATCATAACCATAACACTAACCCTAATGTCAATTGAAGCCCTAACTTTAAACCTCAACCTATCCCACACCCTAACCTAGAACTTGACCCTAATAATACCCCTAGCTCTAAACCTGATGCTAAACCCAAACATAACCCTTTCACTGGATGTACCCATAATCCTTATCCTAAAACTATCTTTAAACATAATTCTGGACCTGAAATTAGCCCTAGCACTAATCCTAGCCTAACCCTACCAAAATATCCCTAGCCCTCATCCTAGCCCTTAACCTAGGCTTAGTCATAACCCTAACCATAACCACAGCCCTAAACCTAATTATGACCCTCATCCTACCTCTAAACCTAGCTATAAATCCATCCATTACCAAAAACTTTACCCAAATGCAAAACCTAAACTCTAAACGCTAACTCTAAACTCTAACCCTAACCCTAAACTTAACCCTAAATCTAGGCTTAAACTAAACAGTAAACTGAGCCCTAAACCTAGCCCTAATTTAACCCTATCCCTAATCCTAACCCTAACCCTAGCCCAAAGACTAACTCTCGCCCTAGACATATCCCTAGTTCTAACCCTATCCCTTACAATAACCCTAAACATACCCATAACCCTTGCCTTATCCTCAGTTCTAGCCTTCACCCTAGGTCTAACCCTAATTCCAAATTTAACCCTAACACTAAGCCTAAGCCTAACACTAACACTAGCCCTAACCCTAACCATAGGACTAAAACAAAATCGAGTGTTAGCCCTAACTCTAAAGCTTAACTTAAAACAAGCTCTTACACTACTACTAGACCTAACCCTAGCCCTAGTTCGAGTCCTAACACAAACCTTAAAACCAACCCTGATGCTGACTCATATCCTAACACTCAACCAAGCTCTACACACCACCCTCACGTTAAACTGAACCCTAACAATAACTCTAGCCCTAACCTGAGTTCAACTCTAACCCTAAAACTAAGCCTGAACCTGACTCTTATTCAAACACGAACCCTAGATAAAAATATCACCCTAACCTTAAACATAACCCTAACACTAAACCTAACCCATAACCTAACAATAAAACTAACCCTAATGGTAATCCTAGTTCTTACATTAGCCATTTCCCTAACCGTAGCACTATCCCTAACACAAAACCTAGGCCTAATCCGAGTCCTACACCTAGCTTTAACCCTAACTCTAACAATAACCAAGCTCTAAACTAATCACTTACTTAAGCAAAACCTTAAACCTAAGGGTAACCCTAGACCTATCCCTAATCCTTAGGCTAACCAAAACACTAACCTTATTAGTAGCCCTTACCCTTGCCCTCATTCTAGATCTAACCCTATCCAAAACCCTAACACTAACCCTGACCCTTCTACTGACCTTACAATTAACCTTAGGTCTAATCCTAACCATAACCCTAAACCAAAACCTACTGTAATCCTATCCCTAGACCTAATCCTGAACCTAACATTGAGCCTAGCCCTATCCATAGCTCAAAACCAAAGCCTTAAACTAAACATAACCTTAACCTAACCCTAGTTCTAACCATCACCCAAACCCTAAATCAAGACCTAATTCTCTCCATAACCCTTGCCCTAAAATTAAGTCTAACTGTATCTTTAACCTAAACATAACCCTTAACCTACTGTTAACCTTAGGCCTAACACTAAACATATCATTATCCCCAAACTTATCAATTACCCTAAACCTAACCTGAACCCTCGACCTAATACAATCATTACCCTAACCCTAACTCTAATGATAATTCAAGCCCTAACCCTAATCTCAAACCTAAACCTATCCCTGACACTGACCCTAATAATTTCCCTAGCTCTAAACCTCACTCTTACCCTATATCTAACCCTTACACTACACCTAGCCATAAATCTAACCCCAAAACTCTCCTTAACCATAAACCTAGACCTGATATTAGTTCTAGCCATGATACTAGCCCTAACACTAACACGAACCCTAGCTTTTATCCTAGCCCTAAACATAGCCTTAATTATAACCCTAACCATAAAGCTAGGCCCAACTCTAACACTACCTTTATCCCTAATCTTAGATCTAATTTAGCCCCATCCCTAACCTTAACCCTAACCCTAGCCCAAAGACTAACTCTAACTATCACCTGAGTCCTAAACCTAGTTCTAAACCTATACTTTACTGGAACCCTAATCCTAGCCCAAACCATAGGTCTAACACTAGCCCTATTCATAAACCTAGCAGCAGCCCTAGATCTAACACTAAATCTAAATCTAATAATAAACCTTAGCCTAAACCTAAACCTAACAATAGCCCTAACCCTAAGGCTAATCCTAAAACTAGCTCTAATCCTAGTGCTAAAACAAAACCAAGCCATAGACCTAACCCTAACCCTTAATAAAAACTAAGCCCTAACCCTACACTAAGCCATAACTCTATCCATAATTCGAGTTCTAAGCCAAACGCTAAATGTAACCCTGACACTGACTCTGAACTTAACACTAACCCTAGCTCTAAACATCACCCTAACCCTATACCTAAACAATAACAATAGACTTACCCTTAACCCTAACCATAAAATTAGCCCTAATCTCAACCCAGGTATTTACATTAGCTGTTACCTAAACCTAGAATTAACTTAACCCAAAACCTAGCCTTATTTCAAGCACTATCCCTAAATTTACCCCTAACCCTAATCCTAACACTAATCGTAAATATAACCCTAGCTCTAAACCTAGATTTAACCCTATCCCTTACCCTAAGAATAACCCTATCAATAATCATAGCAATAACCCTAGCTGTACCCCTATCTCTAACCCTATCCATTACCCTAACCATAACCCTATCCCTAATGCTAAACCTGGGCCTAAACCTTACCATATCACTAATCCTAACCCTATACATTACCCTAAACCTAACCTAAAACCTAAAATTAACACTATATTCACCCTAATCGTAAATCTAATGCTAATTTGAGTCCTAATATTAAACCATAACCTATCCAAAACACTAATCATGACCCTGACCCTAAGAGTACCCTTAGCTCTAAACCTGAACCTCACCCTAAACCTAACCCTTAAACTATATGTAGCCATAAACCTAAAACTAAATCTATTTTTAACCATAACACTAGACCTGAAATTATCTCTAGCCAAAATCCTCGCACTAAACCTAGGTTTAATCCTAGCCTGAACCATAACCCGAGCCCTAACCCTAGTTCTATTCCTCATCCTGGCCGTAAACCTATATATAAAATCATCCTATACCACAAAACTAACCATAACCCTAAACCTAACCCTAACCCTCACCCTCACCCTAAACCTAGGCCTAACACAAAGCCTAGTGCTAATCCTAGCCTTTATTTAATCCTAACCTAACCCTAAACATAGCCATAAAACTAACTCTAACTCTTTCCCAGCCCTAGCCCTAGTTTTATCCTTAAACTTAATCCTAAACCTAGATCTAAGCCTAAGTCTAAATCTAAACCTAACTCTAAATTTAACTCTAAAATAAGCCTAAATCAAACCCTAACACTATCCCTAACCATAATGCTAATCCTAAAACATGCCCTATCCCTAGCCCCAGCCATAAACCAAAACCAAGCCATAGCCCTAATCTGAACCCTTAACTTAAATCAAACCCTAACCCTACTACTAACCCTAAAACTAACTCTAAAACTAACCCTGACCCTGAAACTTACCCTAACACTAATCCTAGCTCTAAACACCACCCTAACCTAAAATTAACCTTAACACTATATCTAGCCTTAACCTAACTGTAAAACTAGCCTTAATCATAATGCGAGTTCATACATTAGTCATTGTCCTAAACGTAGCCCTAACCCTAACAAATTCTACACCTAATCCGAGCCCTAAACTTAGCTTTAACCATAATACTAGGCCTAACCCTAACCCTAAAACTAGCTCTAACCCTAACTCTAACCCCATTCCTTACACTAAGCAAAAACCTAACCCAAATGCTAACCCTAATCTTAATCTAATCCTTAGCCTAACTTAAACTGTAACCATAATTCTAGTCTTAACCCTACCCTCATTCTACCTCTAAACCTATCCCTGACCCTCATCTGACCATAACAGTAACCCTAGGTCTAAACCTGACCCTAACCATAAATCAAATCCTAACACTAGACCTACTGGTAAAACTACACCTATGCATAAGCCTAACACTAGACCTGGACCCAAAGTTAATTCTAAATATAGCTATAACTCTAGCCCTAGACCTAAACAAAAACCTAGCACTAGCACTAACAACACCCTTAACCTAAACCGAACACTTACTCTACCCCTAGACCTAAACCTAGTCCTAATTCTGGCTCTAAACCTAACGCTAACAATATCCCCAAAACTGACCCTAATTCTAAAACTGAACCTAGCTTTAAACATGACACTAACTCACAACCTAGACCTACCGATAGACCTAGCCATAACCCTAACACGAACTATAAAAGTAACCCTCACCCTAAGCCTAAACCTCAACCTAACACTAGCTACAACCCTGATACTAATCCATAATCTAGCCATAAGTGTAGTCCTAGCCCTAAAACAAAAACAAGGTATATCCCTAACCCTTAACCTAAACCAAACCCTAACTGTAAAACTACTACTAACTTTAGCCATAATTTGAGTTCTAAACCTAACCCCAAACTAACCCTGAATCTGACACTAACCCTAACAATAATCCTTGCTCTAAACATCACCCTAACCCTAAACCTAATCGTAACACTAGACCAAGCCCTAACCGTAACCCTAAAACTAGCATTAATTGCAACACTAGTTCATACATTACCATAGTCTTAATCCTAGCCCTAACCAAAACCAAAATCAAGCCCTTATCTGATCCTTAACCCTAGCTTTAAACCTAACCCTAAATCTAACTCTAACCCACAACATAGTCCTAAATTTTACCCTGAACCTAGCCAGAATTCTAACCATAATCTTACCCCTATCACTAGCTCTAACCCTATCCATTACCCTAATCATAACCATAACTCTAATGGTAACCCTAAGCCTAACCCTAAACTTATCCCTAACCCGAACCTATGTCATTAACCTAAACCTAACCTGAACCCTAAATCTAAACCTATCATTACCCTAACTCTAACACTAATGCTAATTCAAGCCTTAAATCTAAACCTTAACACAAAACAAACCTTAACTCTGCCCCTTCCCATGATAATATACATAGCTCTA
Source organism: Marmota monax (assembly GCF_021218885.2). NCBI lineage: Eukaryota > Metazoa > Chordata > Mammalia > Rodentia > Sciuridae > Marmota > Marmota monax. The sequence continues at coordinate 8,850 of NW_026695158.1, read as the reverse complement.
ACCCTGAACCTACCACTAAACCTAATCCTAGACCTAGACATAAACCTAACCCTAAAACTATCACTAGCCAAAATCCTAGACCTGACATTCTAGCCCTAAACTTAACACAAAACAAACCCATAACCTTAACACTTACCCTAACCTTAATCCTATCCATAACCCTAGCCCTAAATTTGGCATAACCCTATCAATTACCCTAAACATAACCCTAATTATAATGCTAATCCTAGGCCTAAATCTAACCTTATCCCTAAATGTAATCCTATCCATTATGCTAAATCTAACCTGAACCCTAAACGAAACACTATCATTACCCTAAACCAATCCCTAATGCTAATTTGAGCCATAACCCTAAACCCTAAACTAAACAAAACCCTAAACCTGAAGCTGACCCTAATAATACTCCTAGTTCTAAATTTGACCCCTACCTGAAACCTAACACTTACAATAAACATAGCCATAAACCTAACCCTAATCTTTATCCTAAGCGAAACTGTCACCCTATTACTAGTCCTAAACTTAGCCCCCATTCTAGCTCTAACCATAACCCAAACCCTAAACCTAACCCTGACACTTATTCTGACCCTAACAGTAACTGTATGTCTAAACCTGAACCTAACCATAAACCGAACCCTAACACTACCACTAGCAATAAACGTATACCTAAATGTAACTCTAACATTAGCCCTAGACCTAAACATCATCTAGACTCTAGCCATATCTCTAGCCCTAGACCTAAATAAAAAACTAGCCCTAGCCCTAATGATAAAACTTAACCTAACACAAACACTAATCCTACCCCTAGACCTAAATCTAGTGATAATTCTGGGTTTAACACTAACCCTAACTATAACCCGAACACTGAACCTGACCCTAACACTAACTCTGGCTCTAAACATCATGAAAATGGTAACCCTAATCCTAACAATTGATCTAGCTGTAACACTTACCCCAAAAGTAGTCCTAATCATAACCCTGGTTTATACATTAGTTGTAGGCCTAACACTAGCTCCAACCTAACCCAAAACTAAGCCCTAAGCCGAGCGCTAACCCTAGTTTTAACCCTAACCCTAAAAACACCCTAATCCATACCCTAAACCTAGATCTAACCCTGAGCTTTTACCCTATCCATTACCTTAAGCTAAACCCTAAACCTAAAGCTAATCCTTGTTGTAATGCCAATTCTAGCATAACCCAACCACTACCCCTATTACTAGGCCTACCCCTAACATTTGTTCCAGCTCTAACGCTAACCAAAACCCAAACCCTATCCCTGACAGTTATTCTGACCCTAATACTAACAGCAGGTATAAACCTGACCCTTGCCCTAAACTGACCCCTAACATTACCCGTACCAGTAATCATATACTTAAACCTAAACCTAACACTAGCCCTAGACTTAAACCTAATCCTAAATCTAGCCAGATCTCTAGCCCTAGACCTGAACAACAATCTATCCCAGCCCTAACAATAACCCTTAACCTAATTAAAAAACTAACCATACCACTAGACCTAACCCTAGTCCTAATTCTGGCACTAGACCCAACACTAAATCTAACCTGAACACTGGCACTGACCCTAACATAATCCTAGCTCAAAAGCTCACTCTAAATCAAACCTAATCATAACACTAGACCTAGCAATAACCCTAACATTAAAACTAGCCCTAATCATAACCCTAGCTCTTACAATACCCATGGCCCTAACCTAGGCCTAAACTAGCACAAAACCTAGTTCTAATTTTAGTCTTGAACACAGCCCTAAGTGTAACCCTAAACCCAACCCTAGACCTAACCCTAAGCCTAAGCCTCGCTTTAGACCTAACCCTAATTCAAAGCCTAACATTTACCCTTAATATAACCCTAGCTGTATCCCAAACACAAACTTAAAACTAGCTCTAATCCTAACATTAAACATAGCCCTAAACATAGCTCTAATTATATCAACTACCGTAACTCTAACCCTAATCATAACCATAAGCCTAGCCCTAAACCTAGCTCTAATTTTATCCAATATGCTAACCACAATCTTAACCCTAATGCTAATCCTAGGCTTAACCCTAACCCTATCACAATCCCTAAACCTATTCATTGCCCTAAAACTAACCAGAACCCTAATCCTAAGCCTATTCATTATCCTAACCCTAACTCTAACCCTAATGCTAATTCGAGCCCTAAACCTAAACATTAACCTAAACCAAACCTTAAGCCAAATACTGACCCTAATAATACACATAGCTTTAAACTTGACCCTTACCATAAATCTAAACCTTACACTAGACCTAATCATAAACATAAACCGAAACCTATCTCTGATGTAACCCTAAACCTGACAATAGCCCTACCCCTAATATTAGCCCTAACCCAAACACAAACACTATCTCTTATCCTAGAATAAAACTTAGCCTTAATCATAACCCTAACCCTAATTCTAACACTTTCCCCAGCCCTAAACCTACTTATAACCCCATTGTTTACCCTAAACCTAACCTAGACCTTAACATTAACATTAAACCTAGACCTAACCTTAATCCTAGGACTAATCCTAACACTAAACCTAGTCCTAATCCTAAACATAACCCGAATCCTAGCTTTAAGAATAACTACAACTCTCGCCCTAGCCCTAGCCCTAATTCTAACTCAATTACTTACCATAGTCTTATTCCTAGTCATAGCCTACATTAACTCTAGCCTTAACCTTATATTTTGCCCTAACCGTAGATCTAAACCTAACTCTAAATCTAACCCTAATTCTAAAACTAAACCTACCCTAACACTAGCCCTAACCCTAAAGCTAATCCTAAAACTAGCTCTAACCATAGGATTAGACCTAAAACCAAACTGAGCCATAACAATAACCCTAAACTTTTAGTGCTAACACTAACCCTATTCATTTTTCTAAAACTAACCGGAACCATAAAACTAATTATTCCCATTACCCTAACCATAAACCTAACCCACTGCTAATTCAAGCATTAGCCCTAAATCTTAACCTAAACCAAACCCTATCCGGACCCTGACCCTAATAATACACCTAGTTCTAAACCTGACCCCTACCCTAAACCTAAACCTTATAATAGACATAGCTATAACCTAACACTAAAACTAATACTATCCATAAACCTAGATCTGACATTAACCCTTCCCTAGCCCGAAAACAAACCCTCAGATTAACCCTAAACATAGACTTAATTCTAACCCATACCGTAACCTTATCCCTAATCCTATTTCTAACCCTCACCTTAGCCGTAAAGCTAGCTATAACCCTATCTCTTCCCCTAAATCTAATCCTAACCATAAAACTAACACTAACCCTAAAGCTAACACTAACCCTAGCACAAATCCTAGCCCTAATTTAGCCCTAACCCTAAACCTACCCTAACCCTAGCAGAAAGACTAACTCAAACTCTTGACCTAGCCCTATTTCTAGTTCTAACCCTATTCATTACCATAACCCTAACACCAGTCCTAAGCTTATCCCTAACCCTAGCCATAGACCTAAACCTAGATCTAACCATAACAATAAATCTAATCCTAAACTTGACCCTACCACTAGCCCTAACACTATCGCTAATCATAAAACTAGCCCTAAAACTAGGCCTAGTTCTAAAAGAAAACTGAACCATGCCCCTATCCCTAACCCTAGCCTAACCTTAAACCTAGACCTTACCTTAGCCCTATCCCTATCTCTAATCCTAGTTCTAAGCCTAGACTTAATCCTAACCCTAATATTAACCCTAGCCCTAACCCTAAATTTATCCCTTATCCTAGCACTAAACATAGCTGTAACAACATACCTTACACTAACCCTAATGCTAACCCTAAACCTAGCCCTAAACCTAGGCCTAAAATTAATACTAACCCTACCCCAAACCATATCCCTAAAAGTCCTAATGCTTGTCCTCATTCTAGCTCTAACCCTAATTTAAACCATGTCCCTTATACTGAACAGAACAGTAACCCTAGGTCTTAACCTGACACTAACCCTAAAGCAAACCCTACCCCTACCCCTACCGGTAGACCTATACTTAAACCTAAAAGTAACACTGGCACTAGACCAAACCTAATCCTAAATAGAGTTATAAATCTAGCCTTAGCTCTAAATAAAAACCTAGCACTAGCCCTGACAATAACTGTTAACCTAACATAAAGACTAATTCATGCAGTTAGGTAAGGAAGACATACTCAAGTATGCAAAGAAGAATACAAAATGTCATCCATTTTTTATTTCGATTGTATGTTCAAGTAATAATATTTTGGATGTATTAGGTTAAATAGAAATATGTTTCAAAAATGAATTTCATGAGACTTTACATTTTAATGTGGCTATCACTTAAAATGATAACAGAACAGGGAAATAGGCTGTTTTAATTTACAATAATTTTAGAATTAAAAATTTTTCAAAAATATACAGTTTCTACATACTCTTCATCCAGATTCCCCAAATACAAACAACTTGATAACTGCCATAATATTATTAAAATCTATGAAATTAACATTGGTGAAATACTTTTTTCATAATTGTCTTTTTCTGTGTGGTGCTAGGGATCAAACTCAGGGCAAGTGCTCAATGCACTGAGATATACTCCCAACTTGATAAAATACTCTTAAAGAGTCCTGCTTGGTCATTCCATCCCTCCAGGCCTTCCCTGGCATAGTGGCTGGCTCCCTTGACAGGGCCATGATGCTCCTGCATCACATTCTTGCTATTACCCAGATATATACCTCCCAGGCTCACCACAAAACTGTCCTTCGAAAGGTTCCAGCAAAATGAAACATTCTACTGGAATGTTTTTAAAACGAGTTATTGAAACCCAGAAAGGACATTGCTTTCAAAGTTGTAGTCTGTTCCAAGCACCCTATTGAGATTCTTGGCTCATTCTCCAGCAGCCCAGACACAAAATCCAACAGATTCAGGCAGTTGTACTTCATGATGGCTGACTGAGCACAAAGGGTGTGTCAGTCCACCCCATCACTAAGGCACTTCTGGAAGATAAAAATACTCATGTCCTAGGTTGACAGCAAATACCAAGAGTCTTGAGAAACCTACAACTACATGCAGACAAAAGAGAAGACCAACAGTTGCAGGATAATTTGCAAATCAAAGAATCAGGTAAAGTAGGAAAGTCCCAGAAGAGACAGCAAATCATGTGATTGTCAGAAAATTATTTAAAATGCTGGAGAACAACTGCATTGGTCCTTGCCTTCAAAGTGACGTCAATATATTTTTAAGAACAAACCTCAAATGAATCACTCCAAAAGACAACTTTAATGAGCATGAGAGCACTGAATGTGTTGCATGAGGATCCTAGCATCCTGCAGTTAAGCTGCCCATGCACCTAATGAAAACTCTGCAACTTTAAGTGTTTCTCTATCCTTCTGCCCTGAACAGCTAGTGGTACAATAGCTATAGACCCTGGGCTCCTATAACCAACTGCTAGCACTTATCAATCTAGACTTCCATGTATAAATAGAAGGAAACCATAAACTAACAAAATTAATAATAAAACCCAACAATATGAAAGAGACACTTGAAAAGCCAAATCACCAACCTCTGTAAATGGGGTTTATGGGCAATACTAAACAAAGACATGCAATCAGCTGAGGTGGTCATCGGCAAGTGAGAAGATAAAAAATGTGTCGTGTATGTGTAAGTGTGTATACGAGTGTATATACACACAATGAAATACTGTTCATCCATCAAAACAAATGAAATCCTATTCATTGTGGAAAAGACAAATATTCTTACTTATATGTAGATCTAAACCTGACCCTAACCCTAAACCGAAAACGAACACTACCCTTACTGGTAAACCTATACTTAAACCTAACAGTAACACTAGCACTAGACCAAACCTAATCCTAAATATAGTCATAAATCTAGCCTTAGCACAAAAAACCCTAGCAGTAGCCCTAACAATAACCCTTAACCTAACGTAAAGACTAAACATATCACTTGACCATATGCTAGTCCTAATTGTGGCCTAAGCATAAAACTAAACCTAACACAACAATGACCCTTACCCTAATAGAAACCCTAGCTCTAAACCTTATCCTAAACCACAACCCAAACCTAACACTAGATTTATCCATAACTCTGACCCTAACAGTAGCCATGAAAATATCCCTAGCTCTTACATTACCCATAGCCCATAGGCATAAACATCACACAAAATGTAGCTCTTATCCTAGCACTAAACCTAACCCTAAACATAACCCTAAACTTAATCTTAGACCTAACCCTTATGCTAACCCTTGCCCTAGCACTAACCCTAGCTCAAACTCTAATCCTCAGTCTAAACATAACCCTAACCCTAAACCTAATTCTAGCTCTGACTCAAACCCTAACCCTTACATGATTTCAATTTTGGCAATTGTCTGAATAATGTCTTTTTCTGGTTCAGCATACCACATTGAATTTAGGTTTCCTTTCTCCTAAGACTCCTCTAGCCTGAGAAATTTCCCCTTTTTCTTAACCTTGAAAAGTCTGAAAAATATTGAACAGTTGCTTTATTGAAAAATCTCAATTTGAGTTTGTCTGATATTTTCTCATGATATGAACTTGGACATGCATTTTGGGGTAAGAATACCACAAAAATGATATGTCCTTCCCAGTGCATCGTAGCAAGACACAGGTCTCATTCCTGGTTGTGTTAAGTTTGATCACTTGATTGAGATGCTTTCCTCGCTGTGTGCTTACTATTTTTTCCTTTTTAAATAATAAGTAATTTGTGGAGTGATGTGTTAAGGTAAGGCAAATATACTATCTCTCATGCTTTCACCTGCTAATTTTAGTGTCCATCAATGGATATTGCCTGCAACAATGTTCACAGTGGTATTTAGCACAAACAAATGGTAGATTTCTAATTCTACCATGCAGCTTACGTTGTTTATTAATTGGAATTCTACCATAGGGAAGAGCTGTCCCATTTCCCTGGTTTGTTCACTCACTTGTTTATTTTTATCAGTATGGACTCAGATATTTATTTGATGAGCTATAATCCATCACTATTATTATTTATATTTTGGTAAAAGTGCCCCATATTTGGCCATTGGAAGATTTTTTTTAAGTTAGTTTCTGTGTCCTTTTGACATGTCCTTTATTTCTGAGCACCTCCTCATTTTCCTTCATCTATGTTCATCACGTGTTTCCAGCCCTGGGATGAGCCATTTCTCCAAGGACACTGACGTCATCAAAAAGTTCAAGGCAGTAAAGCTGGTTTCATGAACCGCAAATTAAGGATTCAGCTGAGGTCATTAAGGGTTCAAAGCTTCCTTGCAAACACTGAACCCTGCCTTTCTCAGATTCATTTTTAGACATGAGGTGGTGGCTAAGATGGTACGTACACGTTGTGGCTAAGCTGGTCACTAATGCTTTCTTTGTAGCTAGTGTTCCCAAGAAAAAAAGAAAAAATTCCTTTCCAGAGAGTCATGGCAAAAGTTCCCCAGAGAGGTCAAATGAGGCCAGAGGCCTACCCCTGATCCAAAAACTGGGTACCAGAAAAACAGGTATGCTGCTCAGGAGATATGACTATCCCTTGACAGGGAGGAGAAGTTCAGCCCATGAGTACCACACAGAATTGTTTTCCTCAAGAGGAGTGGGATTCTGGCTAGGTGCTCTGGCACATGCCTGTAATCCCAGCAGCTCAGGAGGCTGAGAGGGGAGGATTGCAAGTTCAAAGCTAGCCTCAGCCATGGCGAGGTGCTAAGCAACTCAGCAAGACCCTGTCTCTAAATAAAATGCAAAACAGGGCTGGGGATATGGCTCAGTGGTTGAGCATCCTTGAGTTCAATCCCTGGTAGCCACCTCCACGCCCCCCGGAAAAAAAAGAGGAGTAAGATTCCACATGATATGGGTGGACCTCCAGCTCTTTTTAAAATGAAAAGATGAGTATGATGTTATAATGTGCACATGTTACCTCCTCTTTTTGAGCTAGGGTTAGTGCTAAGGATAGGGTTAGGCTTAGGATTAGGTCTAGGATTAGGATTAGGGTTACCATTAGGGTTAAGGTTTTGAACAGGTTTAGATGTCGTGTTAGGGGGGTTAGGGTTAGGTTTAGATTTGGGACTAGGGTTAGTGTTATGTTTAGCATAATTGTTAGGTTTTGAACTAGGGTTAGGACTATTAGAAGGTTTAGGTTTATGGTTAGGTCTAGGGTTAGGTTTACAAATAGGGTTAGAGTAGGTTTAGTGTTAGGACTAAGGTTATCGTGAAGTTTATGGTTATTGTCGGATGAATTGATGGGGTTAGAGCTAAGGTCATGTCTAGTTTTAAGTTTAGGATTAGGGCTAGGTCTAGGGCTATTGTTAGGGTTAGGGTTAGGCTTATCATTTTCTTATGGTTAGGTTAAGGTTAAAGGTCAGGGATTGAGTAAATGTTAGGGCTAGGTTGAGACTTCAGGTTAGAATCAGGGCTAGGGATAGAGTAAGGGTTAGGGTTACGGTTAGGGCTAGGTTTAGAATTAGGTTTAGTGTTATGATTAGGGTAATGGCTAGAGTTAGAGCTATAGTTTGGGGTATGGTTACAGTTAGGATTAGGGCTAGGATTGGGGTTAGGGTAACAGCTAGGGTTTGAGCTAGTGTTAGTGCTAGGGCTAGATCGAGGATTAGGTTCAGCCATAGGTCTAGTGACAGGATTATGGTAGGTGTAGGGTTAGAGTTAAGTTTAGGGCTAGGGTTAACATTAGTGTTAGGATAAGGGTTAGCGTAATGGATATGGTGAGATGTAGGTTTATGTTTAGGTTTAGGGATAGATTTAATTTTAAGATTAATGTTAAAGCTATGGTTATGTTTAGGTTTATAGTATGGTTAAGGTTTTGAGCTAGTTTTAGGGCTATGGCGAGTGTTACTT
>NW_026695157.1:0-81616 GCF_021218885.2 Marmota monax | reverse complement strand
TATCCTAAACCTAAACCTAACCCTAAACCGAATCCTAACTGTAACCGTAACCCTAATCATAACCCTAACAGTAACCCTAAAACAAACACTAACCCTAAACCAAACACCAATTCTACCCCTAATCCTAGCCCTAACCCTAACCATAATTCTACACTAATACTAATTCTAACCATAACCCTAAACCTATACCTAAACCTTAACCTAACCCTCCCCCAAACCCTAACCCAAACCACAAACCTAACACTAACCCTTACCCTAAACCTACCACTAAACCTAAACCTAAATATAACCTTAAACCAAACACTAATTTTAAACCTAACCCTAATCCTAACACTAACCCTAACCTAATCCTAACCCTAACCCTAAACCTAAACTTAAAACTAACACTTACCCTAACCCTAATTCCAACCCTAACTCTTTCATTAACTTTAAACCTAACACTATACCTAATATTAAAACTAAACCTAAACCTAATTCTAACACCATAATCCTAAAACTAAACCTAACTATAACACTAACCCTAACACTAAACTTAATCCTAACCCTAACACTAACCCTAAGGCTAACCCTAACCCTAACCCTAACCCTCACCCTAACCCTAACCCTCATCCAAACACTAACCCTTATCCTAAACCTAACACTAACCCTAAACCTAACTATAACCCTAACCCAAACACTAATGTTAAACATAACCCTAACCCTTACACTAATCCTAACCTAACCCTGACTGTAAATCTAAACCTAACACTTACCATAACCCTAACCCTAACATGAACCCTAACCCTAAACCTAATTCTAACCTAACCCTAAACCTAACCCTAACCCTTACCCTAAACCTAACCCTAAACCAAACATTAAACCTAATCCTAACCCTAACACTATACCTAAAACTAAGTATAACCCTAACCCAAACACTAATGCTAAACCTAACCCTAACCCTAATACTAACTCTTACTGTAATCCTAACCCTAAACCTACACATAACAGTAACACTAACCCTAACCATAACATGAACAATAACCGTAACTCTAGTCCTAACCTAACCTTGACCCTAACACTAATGCAATCCCTAAAACTAACCCTAATCCAGAAATTAACTCTAATCTTAACCCTAACCCTAACCCTAACACTAAACCTAACACTAACCATAATTCTACCTGTAACCCTAAAACTAATCCTAAACCTAATTCTAACCCTAACTCTAACACTAATCCTAACCGTAACACTAACCCTAACCCTAACTCTTACCCTAACATAAAACCTGACCATAACCATAACTCTAACAAAAATCTTAACCCTAACTCTAACCTTTACATAAACCTAACTATAAACCTAACCTTAACACTAAAACTAATACTAACACTAACACTAAACGGAATCAAAACCCTAACCCTATCACTTACAATAAGTCTAACAATAACCCTGTACCTAACACTAACTGTAATACTAACCCTAAGCCTAATTTTAACCCTAACTCTAACCCTAGACCTAACCGTAACCCTAACCGTAAAACTAACCCTAACACAAACCATTAACCTAACCCTAACACTAACCCTAACACTAATCCTAAACCTACATGTAATTCTAAAACGAACACTAACCCTAACCCTAATTCTAACTCTTACACTACCACTAACCCTAATTCAAACCCTAATTGTAACACTAACCTAAACATAACCATAACCCTAATCCTAAACCTATCCTGACCTTAACAGCATCCCTAACCCTAATCCTAACCCTAACTCTAAACCTAAGCCTAATTCTAACTCTAACCCTAACACTAATCCTAACACTAACCCTAACCCTAAACTTAACACAAACCCAAACCCTAACCATACCACTAACCCTAACCCTAAACCAAACCCTAAGCCTAACCCTAACACTAACCCTAAACCTAACCCCATTTCTAACACTAACACTATCCCTAACCCTAACCTCAACCATAACACTAACACTACCTCTTACGCTAACCCTAACACAAAAACTAACCTAAACCATAACCCTTACCATAACATAACCAAACCCTAACCCTTACCTAACCCTAACCCTAAACCTAACACTAATTCTAACCTCAACACTAACCCTAATCCTAACACAAAACCACACCCTAACCCTAACCCTAACCCTAACCCTAACCGAAACTCTAACACAAAGTCTCAACCTAACCCTATCCATAACGCTAACACAAACCCACACCATAACCCTAACGCTAGCACAAACCTGAACCCTAACGCTAACCCTAACACAAATCCTAACCAAACCATAATCCTAACCCTAACCCAACGTTAAACCTAACCCTTACCTAACCCTAACCCTAACACTAACACTAACTTTAACACTAACCTTGAACCTAACCCTAACACTAATCCTAATCCCAACCCTAACCATATAACTAACCGCAACCCTAACTCTAACCCTAATCCTAACAGTAATACTAACCCTAACTCTAACCCTAAGCCTAACCTAAATCTAACTCTAAACTTAACCATGAATCTAATGATAACCTTAACCCTAACCCTATCACAAACACTAACCTAAACCTAAGAGTAACCCTAACAGTAACTCTAACGTTAACCCTAAACCAAACTCTAACCCTCACTATAAAACTAACCCTAACCCTTACCTAAACCCTAACCATAAACCTAACCCTATCACAAACACTAACCCTAACCCTAACACTAACCCTAACCCTAATACTAACCCTAAAGTTAACCGTGACCGTAATCTTAACTGTAAACCTAATCCTAAACCAAACCCTAACCATAACACAAACACTAACAATAAACATAATGCTAACCCTAAATCTAAGCATAACCCTAATCCTAACACTAAGCCTAACCCTAACTTAATCCTAACATTAACCCTAACATCAACCCTAAAGCTTACTGTAACCCTAACCCGAACCCTAACCCGAAGATTAACCCTAACCCTAACCGTAACCATAATCCTAACACTAACCATAAATTTAAACCTAACCCTAACAATAACACAAAGACTAAAACTAACCCTAACCCTAACCCTAATGCTAACACTAAACCTAACCTTAATTCTATTCCTAATGCTAACCATTACAAGAACCCAAAACCTAACCCTAATGCTAACTATAACACCAAACCTAATCCTAACCCTAACCCTAAAAATAACCTCACACCTATCCTATCCCTAACACCAACCTTAACCCAAAGTCTAACCCTAACTTTTACACTACTCCTAACTCTAAACTTAACCCTAACATTAATCCTAACCCTATCCATAACCCTAATGGTAATCCTGATCATAACCCTAATCCTAACCCTCATCCTAACCCTTACCCTAACACAAACCCTAACCCTTTCCATAACAATAACCTTAACCCTAACCCTAACACTAACACTAATCCTAACCCTTACACAAAAAATAACACTAACTCTAACTATAACCACTACTGTAAACCTAAACCTAACCCTAATCCTACCCGTAACCCTAAACCTAACACTAAACCTAACACAAACCCTAACCTAACCCTAAACCTAACCTTGTTCCTAACCATAACCCTATAACAAACCCTATCACTAAGCCTAACCTTAACCATTACCCTAACCCTAACACTCACCTAATCCTAACCCTAAACCTAAAACTAACCCTAACCCTAAACCTAACACTAACCCTAATCCTAACTATAACCCTAACCCAAACACTAATGCTAACGCTAACTTTAATCCTAGCACTAATATTAACTCAATCCACAACCCTAACCCTAAACCTAATCCTAACACAACCCTAACCCTAACCCTAAAGCAACCCTAATACAAAACCTAACCCAAACACTAACCCAAACACTAACACTAATCCTAACCCTAAAACTTACCCTAACACTAAACATAAACCTAACCCTAACACGAACACTAAATCTCACCATAAACCTAAACCTAACCTTAACACTAAATCTAACACTATCCCTAACACTAACCATAATTCTAACTGTAACCCTAACCCAAACACTAATCCTAACCCAAACCCTTACCCTAACTGTAACAATAACCCTAACGTTAACCATAAACCTACACCTTACCCTAACAGTAACCCTAAACCTAACCTTAAAACGAATTCTAACCCTAACTCTAACCGTAAACCTAACAGTAACCCACATCCTAACAATAACCCTAATAAAAACCCTAACTTTAACTCTAACCCTAACAGAAACCCTAACCCTAACCCTAACGCTAAACTAACCCTAACCCTAACCCTTATGTAACCCTAACCCTAACACTAAAACTAAACCTAACCTTAACACGAATTCTAACCCTAACTCTAACCGTAAACCTAACACTAACCCACATCCTAACAATTACCCTAATAAAAACCCTAACTTTAACCCTATGACAAACACTAACCATAACCATAACCCTAACCTAACCGTAACCCTAATACTTACGTAAACCTAACCCTAACACTAACCCTAACACTAACTGTAACTCTAAACATAACAAAAATACTCACCCCAACTATAACTATATAACTAACACAAACCCTAACCCTAAACCTAACACTAACCCTAAACCTAACACTTACTCTAACTGTAAGACTAACATTAACCCTAACCATAACCCTAACCATAACACTAACCCTAACCACCCTAATTCTGATGCTAAATATAACCTAATGCTAATTCAAAACATAACCCTAAAACAAACCCTAAACCTAAACCTAACACTAACCCTAACACTAAACCTAAACTTAACCCTAACCCTAACTCTAAAACTAACCCTAACCCTAATGGGAAACCTAACCCTAATCCAACCCAACTGCAAACACTAACTCTAAACCTAACACTAACCCTAACACAAAGCCTAAGCCTAACCCTAACCTAACCCTAAATGTAACCCTAATCTTAACTGTAACCTTAACCCTAACCCAAACCCTAACCCTAACACAAACCCTAACACTTAACCTAAGACTAACCATAACCCTAAACCTAACCATAACCCTAACACTAATCCTAACCCTAACCTTAACCCTAACAATAAACCTAACCCTAACCCTAACCTTAAACCTTACCCTAACCCTAACCCGAATACTAACCCTAACCCTAACACCAACCTTAACCATAACCCTAACCGTATCCCTAACCTTAACTTAACCCTAACCCTAACCAAAACCCTAACACAAACCTTAACCTAACCCTAAACCTAAACCTGTCCTAACCCTAACTCTAACCCTAACACTAACACTAATTCTGACTCTAAACCTAACCCTAACACCTAATCCTAACCCTAAACTTAACACTAACCCTAACTAACCCATAACCTAACTATAACCCAAAACCAAACACTAATGCTAAACCTAACCCTAACTCTAACACTAACCCTAACCCTTACCCTAACCCTAGCCCTACCTCTAACCCTCTACTTTACCCTAAGCCAAATCCTCATCCTAATTCTACCCTAGTCCTAACCATAATTCTTAGACTTCCCCAAACCCTAACTCTATTACTAGTCCTAAACCTAGCCCTCCTTCTAGCTCTAACCCTAACCATAACCCTGAACCTTATTCTCACCCTAACACTAACCCTAGATATAAACCTGACCCAAACCCTAAACTGAACCCTAACACAACCTCTACCGGTAAACCTATACCTAAACCTAACAGTAACAGTAGCACTAGACAAACTTAACTTTAAATAGAGTCATAAATCTAGCCCTAGCCCTAAACAAAAACCTAGCACTAAACCCTACAATAATCCTTAACCTAACATAAAGACTAAAACTCTCACTTCACCAAACGTTAGTCCTAATTGTGGCTCTAAACCTAAAACTAACCCTGTCCCCACAATGACCCTTAATCTAATAGAAACCCTAGCTCTAAACCTTATCCTAAATCAAAACCTAACCCTACCATTAGACTTATCCATAACCCTTACCCTAAAACTAGCCATAACCATAACCCTTACTCTTACATTACCCAAGCCCTAATGCTAGCCCTAAATCTCACACAAATCCTAGCCCTTATCCTAGCCATAAACCTAGCCCTAATCATAACCCTAACCATAATCTTAGACCTAACCCTAATGCTAAACCTCACCCTAATCCTAACCCTAGCTCAAACTCTAATCCTTAGCCTAAAGCTAAAACTAGCTTTTTTTAACCATAAACCTAACACTAGCCTTGACTCAAAACCTAACCCTCGCCCTAGCCCTATCCCTACCTCAAATGCCTACACTTACACTAACCCTAACCCTAACATTACCCCTACGCCTAACCTTAACCCTAACCCTAATCCTAACCTTAACCCTAGCCCTAACCTTAGCTCTAACCCTATCCATTACCCTAAAGAAATGCCTAACCCAAATGCTAACACTAGGCCTAATGATAACCCTATCGTTAACACTAACTCTATCCATTAGTCTAAACCTAACCACAACCATAAACTAATTCTATCCATTACCTTAACCCTAACCCAAACCCACAGCTAATTGAAGCATTAACCCTAAATCTTAACCTAAACAAAACCCTACCCGAACCCTGACCCTAATAATACACCTAGCTATAAACATGACCCTTACCCTACACCTAAACCTTACAATAGACATAGACATAGCCATAACCTAACACTAAAACTAATACTAACCATAAACCTAGACTTGACATTAGCCCTAGACCTATTCCTAGCCATAGCCCTAACAAAAACCCTCAGCCTAGCCCTAAACCTAGTCTTAATCCTAACCCAAATGCTAACCTTAGTCCTAACCCTAATTCTAACCCTTACCCTAGCCCTAAAGCTAGCTATAACCCTATCCCTACCGCTAAACCTAATCCTAACCCTAACACTAACACTAACCCTAACCCTAGGCCTAACCCTAACACTAACGCTAGTGTTAAACCTAGCCCTATTTTAGCCCTAACGCTAAACTTACCCCTAACCTTAGACCAAAGACTAACTCAAACTCTCAACTTAGCCCTATTTCTAGTTCTAACTCTATATGTTACCCTAATACTAGCTCTAAACTTAGCCCTAACCCTAGCCATAGCCCTAAACCTAGATCTAACCATAACAATAAATCTAAGCCTAAACTTCACCCTACCATTAGCCCTAAAACTATTGGTAATCATAAAACCAGCCCTAACCATAGGCCTAGCAATAAAACAAAACTGAGCCATAGCCCTATCCTTAACCCTACCTAACCTTAATGCTAGACCTGACATTAGCTCTATCCCTAGCCCTAATCTTAGTTCTAAGCCCAGCCTTAATCCTTACCCTGATCTGAACCCCAGACCTTCCCTAATTTTATCCCTTGTCCTAGCACTAAACATAGCTGTAACATCATACCTTACCATAACACTAACCCTAGCCCTAAACCTAGGCCTAAACCTAACACTAACCCTAGCACTAATCCTAGCCCTAATTTAGGCCTAACACTAAACCTAACCCTATCCCTATCCCTAAGACTAACTATAACTCTCACCCTATCCCTATCCCTAGTTCTAAACCTATCCCTTACCATAACCCCAAACCTAGCCCTATCCCTAGACCAACATTAGCCCTAACCTTTGCTCTACCCCTAAAACTGGATCAAACCCTAAACTTAAGCCTAAATCTCACCCTAACACTAGCCCTAACAGCAATGCTAATTGGAAAACTAGCCCTAAACCTAACCTAGCCTTAAAACAAAACTGAGCCAGAAATCTAACCCTAATCCTTAACCTAAACCAAACACTAACCCTAAACCTAGCCCTAAACCTTGCCATAATTTGAGTGCTAAACCTAACCCTAGAAGTAACCCTGACCCTGACTCGGATCCTAAGACTAACCCTAGCTCTAAACATTGCCTTAATGCTACACCAAGAAGTAGCCCTAATCTGAAACCAAGTTCTTTCATTAGGCATAGCCCTAATGCTAGTGCTATTCCAAGCCCTAAACGTAGGTTTAACTCTAAGTCTAACCCTAACCCTAACCCTATCCCTAACCCTACCCCTAATCCTAACCCTAAGTCTAATTCTATCCCTTACCCTATGCTACCCTAGTCCTAACACTAATCCTTAGCCTATATCAAACCCTAACTCTATTACTAGTCCTAACCCTAGGCCTCATTCTAGCTCTAGCCCTATCCTAAACCCTGACCCTTATTCTGACCCTAACACTAACCCTAGATCTAAACCTAAAACTAACCCTAAACCGGACCCTAACTCTACCCCTACCAGTAAACCTATGCCTAAACCTAACAGTAACACTAGCACTAGACCAAACCTAATCCTAAATAGAGTCATAAATCTAGCCCTAGCCATAAACAAAAACCTTGAACTAGCCCTAACAGTAACCCTTAACCTAACACAAAGACACCCTATCCCTAGACCCAACTCTATTCCTAATTCTGGCCCTAACCCTAACCCAAACACTGATGCTTAGTCTAACACAAACCTTAGCTCTAAACCTTATCCTAACCCAAAACCTAACCCTAACACTAGACTTATCCATAAACCTAATCCTAAAACAAGCCATAACCATAACCTGAGCTCTTACATTACTCATAGCCCTAAAGCTAGCCATAAACATCACACAAACCTAGCCCTTATCTAGCCCTAAACCTAGCCCTAATTGTAACCCTAACCATAATCCTAGACCTAACCGTAACCATAACCCTCGATCTAGTCCTAAACCTAGCTCAAACTCTAACCCTTTCCCTAATCATAACACTAACCCTAACCCTAAACCTAGCCCCGACTATAACCCTAACCCTCATCCTTCACCTAACCCAGGCTCAAACCCTAATACTTAAACTAAACCTAACCCTGACACTAACCCTAGGCATAACCCTAACCCTAGCAATAAACTTAACCTTAACCCTAGCCCTAACATTAGCTCTAAGCCTATCCATTACCCTAAAGATAAGCCTAAACCAAATGCTAACCCTAGGCCTAATGCTAACACTATCGCTAAAAATAACCATATACATTACTCTAAACCTAAACCCTATCCTAAGCCTAACCCTACCCATTACCCAAATCCCTAACCGAACCCTAATGCTAATACAAGCCTTAACCCTAAACCTTAACCTAAACCAAACCTTACCCGGACACTGAACCTAATAAAACACCTAACTCTAAACCTGACCCTTACCCTAAGCCTAACCCTTACACTAGAGCTAGCCATAACCTAACCATAAAACTACCACTTACTTTGAACCTAGGCCTGACATTAGCACTAGCCCTACTCTTAGCCCTAGCCCTAACGTATATACTCATCCTGGCACAAAACCTAGCCTTAATCAAAAACCGAACCCTAACCCTAGCCCTAAATCAAATTCTAACCCGAACTCTAGCTCTAAACCTAGTTATAACCCCATCCCTTCCCCTAAACCTAACCCTAATCCTAACACTAACACTAACCTTAACCCTAGCCCTAACCCTAGGCCTAACACTAACACTAACCCTAGCACTAATCCTAGCCTAATTTAGCCCTAACCCTAAACCTACCCCTAGCCCAAAGAATAACTCTAATTGTACCCCAGTTCTATTTCTAGTTCTAACCCTATCCATTACCGTAACCCTAAGACTAGCCCTAACCTTAATCCTAATGCAGGCCCTATCCCTAAACCTAGATCTAACCATAACAATAAATCTAAGCCGAAACCTCATCCTACCACTAGACCTAATACTATCACTAATCCTAAAACTAGTCCTACCCTAGCCCTAGCTCTAAAACAAAACTGAGCCATAGCCCAAACCTGACCCTAGCCTAATGGTAACACTAGACCTGATATTAGCCCTATCCCTAATTCTTACCCTAACCCTAACACAAAACCTAACCCTAATCCTATCCTTAATTCTAGCCCTAATTTGATTCCTATCTCTAACCCTGATCAGTAACACTGATCCTGACTCTGACCCTAACACAAACCCTATCTGTAATCATCTCTCTAAACCTAAACCTAATCTAAACACTAGACCTTGACCTAGACCTAATGCTATCTCTAAAACTAACCTTATTCTTAACTCTAGTTCTTACAGTAGCCATAGTCCTACCTTATCCCTAATCTAAACCAAAATCTGGCCCTAAGCTGATACCTAATCCTAGCTTTAACCCTATCACTAACCGTCACCCTAGCCTGAACACTTAACTTAAATCTAACCCAAAAACTAAACCTTGACCTAACTCGAACCATGGCACTAATCCTAACCATAACCATAGCCCTAACCCTAGCTCCAATCTTATTTATTACCCTAACAATAACCCTAACAGATTTCTAACCCTAGGCCTAAAATTAACCATAGACCTAACCTAACAATAACCCTACGCCTAACTGTAGCTCTAATCCTATCCATTACACTAACCATAACCCTAACTGAATTCTATCCTTAGGCCTAACCTTAACACTATTCCAAACCCTAAGGCTGTCCATAACCTTAAACCTAAACTGAACCCTAAACCTAACCATATCCATTACCCTAACTCTAATACTAATCCTAATGCTAATTTGAACCCTAACCCTAAACCTTAACCTAACACATACCCTAACCCTGATTCTGACCCTAATAATACCCTAGCTGCAAAGCTGATCCTAACACTCAACCTAACTCTTACAATAGATCTGGCTATAAACCTCACCCTAAAACTATCCCTAACCATAACCCTAGACCTGACATTAGCCCTAGCAGTAATCCTAGCCCTAACCCTAACACAAATCCTAGCCCTAATCCTAGCACTAAGCCTAGCCTTAACCCTAACCATAACCTTAACCCTAGCCCTATCCCTAATTTTATCCTTTGACTTATCAAAAAAGTAGCTGTAACATTAAACCTTACCCTAACCCTTGACTAAACCTAACCCTAAAACTAACCCTAGCACTAATCCCAGCCTTAATTTAGCCATAACCCTAATTCTAACTCTCGCCCTATCCCTAAACCTAGCTATAACCCCATACCTTTCCCTAAACCTAACCCTATCCCTAACACTTACACTAACCCTAAACCTAGCCCTAAGCCTAAAACTAACCCTAGCACTAATCCTAGCCCTAAAGTAGCCCTAACCTTAAACCTACCCCTAACCCTAGCCCTAAGACTAACTCTAACTCTCGCCATAGCCCTATTTCTAGTTCTAACCCTATCTGTTATCATAACCGTAACAATAGCCCAAACTTTAGCCCTAACCATAGCCCTAGCCCTAAACCTAGATCTAACCATAACAATTAATATAAGATTTAACCTCACCTTACTACTAGCCCTAAACTATCGCTAATCCCAAAACTAGCCCTAACTCTAGCCCTAGCTCTAAAACAAAACTGAGCCATAGCCCCAACCCTAACCCTAACCTAAACGTAACCCTAGACCTGACATTAGCCCCATCCCTAATTCTTCCCTAACCCTAACACAAATCCTAAACCTACTCCTAGCCTTAACTTTCACCCTAATTTGAGTTCTATTACTAATCTTAAAATTAACACTGATCCTGACTCTGACTCTAACACTAACCCTATGTCTAATCATCCCCCAAACCTAAAGCTAATATAAACACTAGACCTAGTTCTAATGCTAATCCTAATACTAGCCCTATTGTAATCCTAGTTCTTACATTGGCTTAGTCCTACATAGCCGTAACCTAACCCAATATCCAGCCCTAATCCAAGCAATATCCCTAGTTTTTTTTTTTTTGTTTGTTTGTTTTTTTTTTTTTTTGGGGGGGGTTCCCTTCTCCCTCCCATGTGTTCTCTAAGCCACAAGAACTCCAGCTCCTTTACCTCCTGGACAGTGACAGCATAGGCTTCTCTCCTCATCAGCCCACTTCTCCTCCCACCATATCTGCAATTCTATCTTCCTTCTGCTCAAAATGAGCACAGGGCAGCACAGTGAGATGAATGAATAAGGAAAGCTAAACAGGGAGTTAAACTTGAATCATCTTACTAGTACTCTCTTCAATGGAGTGGTTCCCTGGACAGAATGATCCCTGATGCAAAAGTCATAAGGTTTCTTCTCATGGACAGACTCAAAACAGGAGTTGGAAGGGATCCCAGGAGGCTTACCCCATCAGGGATCTGTGTGGTATGCAAGCTTCCCCCAAAGATGTACCTCATCACAGAGCCTACATTTGTACATGGAGAGCTTGGTCCTTCAAGGCTACCACACTATGGGGTATGATTTAAAACTTCTGTACCATTGTTGTTGTTTTTTTAAATTTTTTATTGATGGTTATTCAAAACATTACATAGTTCTCGATATATCATATTTCACACTTTGATTCAAGTGGGTTATGAGCTCCCATTTTTACCCCATATACAGATTGCAGAATCACATCAGTTACACATCCATTGATTTACATATTGCCATACTAGTGTCTGTTGTGTTCTGCTGCCTTTCCTATCCTCTACTATCCTCCCTCCCCTCCCCTCCCCTCCCCTCTTCTCTCTCTGCCCCCTCTACTGACATTCATTTGTCCCCCTTCTATTATTTTTCCCTTTCCCCTCACTTCCTATTGTATGTACTTTTGTATAACTCTGAGGGTCTCCTTCCATTTCCATGCGATTTCCCTTCTCTCTCCCTTTCCCTCCCACCTCTCATCCCTGTTTAATGTTAATCTTCTTCTCATGCTCTTCGACCCTACTCTGTTCTTAGTTACTCTCCTTATATCAAAGAAGACATTTGGCATTTGTTTTTTAGGGATTGGCTAGCTTCACTTAGCATAATCTGCTCTAATGCCATCCATTTCCCTGTAAATTCTATGATTTTGTCATTTTTTAATGCAGAGTAATACTCCATTGTGTATAAATGCCACATTTTTTTTTATCCATTCATCTATTGAAGGGCATCTGGGTTGGTTCCACAGTCTTCCTATTGTGAATTGTGCTGCTATGAACATCAATGTAGCAGTGTCCCTGTAGCATGCTCTTTTTAGGTCTTTAGGGAATACACTCAGAAGGGGAATAGCTGGGTCAAATGGTGGCTCTATTCCCAGCTTTCCAAGAAATCTCCATACTGCTTTCCAAATTGGCTGCACCAATTTGCAGTCCCACCAGCAATGTACAAGTGTACCCTTTTCCCCACATCCTCGCCAGCACTTGTTGTTGTTTGACTTCATAATGGCTGCCAATCTAACTGGAGTGAGATGGTATCTTAGGGTGGTTTTGATTTGCATTTCTCTGACTGCTAGAGATGGTGAGCATTTTTTCATGTACTTGTTGATTGATTGTATGTCCTCCTCTGAGAAGTGTCTGTTCAGGTCCTTGGCCCATTTGTTGATTGGGTTGTTTGTTCTGTTATTGTCTAATTTTTTGAGTTCTTTGTATACTCTGGATATTAGGTCTCTATCTGAAGTGTGAGGAGTAAAGATTTGTTCCCAGGATATAGGCTCTCTATTTACCTCTCTTATTGTTTCTTTTGCTGAGAAAAAACTTTTTATTTTGAGTAAGTCTCATTTGTTGATTCTAGTTATTAAATTTTGTGCTATGGGTGTCCTATTGAGGAATTTGGAGCCCGACCCCACAGTATGTAGATCGTAGCCAACTTTTTTTTCTATCAGATGCCGTGTCTCTGATTTGATATCAAGCTCCTTGATCCATTTTGAATTAACTTTTGTGCATGGCGAGAGAAATGGATTCAGTTTCATTTTGTTGCATATGGATTTCCAGTTTTCCCAGCACCATTTGTTGAAGATGCTATCCTTCCTCCATTGCATGCTTTTAGTCCCTTTATTAAATATAAGGTAGTTGTAGTTTTGTGGATTGGTTTCTGTGTCCTCTACTCTGTACCATTGGTCCACCGACCTGTTTTGATACCAGTACCATGCTGTTTTTGTTACTATTGCTCTGTAGTATAGTTTGAAGTCTGGTATCGCTATACCGCCTGATTCACACTTCCTGTTTAGCATTGTTTTTGCTATTCTGGGTCGTTTATTTTTCCATATGAATTTCATGATTGCTTTCTCTATTTATACAAGAAATGCGGTTGGGATTTTGATTGGCATTGCATTAAACCTATAGAGAACTTTTGGTAATATCGCCATTTTGATGATGTTAGTTCTCCCTATCCATGAGCAGGGTATATTTTTCCATCTAATAAGATCTTCTTCTATTTCTCTCTTTAGGGTTCTGTAGTTTTCATTGTATAAATCTTTCACCTCTTTTGTTAGGTTGATTCCCAAGTATTTTATTTTTTTTTTGAAGATATTGTGAATGGAGTGGTTGCCCTCATTTCCATTTCAGAGGATTTGTCACTGATATACAGGAATGACTTTGATTTATGCTTGTTGATTTTATATCCTGCCACTTTGCTGAATTCATTTATTAGCTCTAATAGTTTCTTTGTAGACCCTTTTGGGTCTGCTAGGTATAGAATCATGTCATCTGCAAATACTGATAATTTAAGTTCTTCTTTTCCTATTTTGATGCATTTAATTTCTTTCATCTGTCTATTTGCTCTGGCCAGTGTTTTGAGAACTATGTTGAACAGAAGTGGTGAGAGAGGGCATCCCTGTCTTGTTCCAGATTTTAGAGGGAATGCCTTCAATTTTTCTCCATTCAGAATGATGCTAGCCTGAGGCTTAGCATAGATTGCTTTTACAATATTGAGGTATGTTCCTGTTATCCCTAGTTTTTCTAGAGTTTTGAACATAAAGGGATGCTGTACTTTGTCGAATGCTTTTTCCGCATCTATCGAGATGATCATATGGTTCTTATTTTTAAGTCTATTGATGTGGTGAATAACATTTATTGATTTCCATATATTGAACCAGCCTTGCATCCCAGGGATGAATCCTACTTGATCATGGTGCACAATTTTTTTGATAAGTTTTTGTATCCGAGTGGCCAGAATTTTATTGAGGATTTTTGCATCTAGGTTCATTAGAGATATTGGTCTGTAGTTTTCTTTCTTTGAAGTGTCTTTGTCTGGTTTAGGTATCAGGGTGATGTTGGCCTCGTAGAATGAATTTGGAAGTTCTCCCTCTTTTTTCTATTTCCCAAAGTAGCTTGAAAAGTATTGGTATTATTTCCTCTTTAAAGGTTTTGTAAAACTCTGCTGTATACCCATTCGGACCTGGGCTTTTCTTAGTTGGTAGTCTTTTGATGGTTTCTTCTATTTCCTCTATTGATATTGGTGTGTTTAGTTTGTCTATATCCTCCTGACTCAATCTGGGTAGATCATATGACTTAAGAAATTTATCAATGCCTTCACTATCTTCTAATTTATTGGAGTATAAGGATTCAAAATAATTTTTGATTATCTTCTGTATATCTGAGGTGTCTGTTGTGATATTGCCTTTTCATCCCGTATGCTAGTAATTTGAGTTCTCTCTCTTCTTCTCTTCGCTAGCATGGTTTAGGTTTGTCGATTTTGTTTATTTTTTCAAAGAACCAACTTTTTGTTTTGTCAATTTTTTCAATTGTTTCTTTTGTTTCGATTTCATTAATTTCAGCTCTGATTTTAATTCTTTCTTGCCTTCTACTTCTTTTGCTGTTGTTTTGCTCTTCTTTTTCTAGGATTTTGAGATGAAGTATGAGATCATTTATTTGTTGGTTTTTTCTTTTTTTAAGGAATGAACTCCAAGCAATGAATTTTCTTCTTACAACTGCTTTCAATTTGTCCCATAGACTCCGATATATTGTGTCTGTGTTTCATTAATCTCTAAGAATTTTTTAATTTCCTCCTTGATGTCTTCTATAACCCATTGATCATTCAGTAACCTATTGTTCATTCTCCAAGTGATGTATTCTTTTTCCTTCCTTCTTTTATCATTGATTTTCAGTTCCATTCCATTATGATCAAATAGGATGCATGGTATTATCTCTACTCCTTTATGTTATCTAAGAGTTGCCCTGTGACATAATATATGATCTATTTTTGAGAAGGATCCATGTGCTGCTGAGAAAAAAGTGTAACTGCTTGATGTTGGGTGGTATATTCTATATATGTCAATTAAGTCTAGGTTATTAATTGTGTTATTGAGTTTTATAGTTTCCTTATTCAACTTTTGTTTGGAAGATCTGTCCAGTGGCGAGAGAGGTGTGTTGAAGTCTCCCATGATTATTGTATGGTGGTCTATTAGACTCTTGAACTTGAGAAGAGTTTGTTTGATGAACATAGCTGCACCATTGTTTGGGGCATATATATTTATGATTGTTATGTCTTGTTGGTGTATGGTTCCCTTAAGCAGTATGTAGTGTCCCTCTTTATCCCTTTTGATTAACTTTGGCTTGAAATCTATTTTATTTGATATGAGTATGGACACTCCTGCTTGTTTCCGAAGTCCATATGAGTGATATGATTTTTCCCAACCTTTCACCTTCAGCCTATGTATGTCTTTTCCTATCAAATGCGTCTCCTGTAGGCAGCATATTGTTGGGTCTTGTTTTGTGATCCATTCTACTAGCCTGTGTCTCTTGATTGGTGAGTTTAAGCCATTAACATTTAGGGTTATTATTGAGATATGGGTTGTTCTTCCAGCCATATTTGTTTATTTCTTTTACTAAACATGGTTTGTTTTCCTCTTTGATTATTTTCCCCCCTTTACTGTCCTACCTCCCACTGTTGGTTTTCATTGTTATTTTCCATTTCCTCTTCCTGTAATGTTTTGCCAAGGATGTTTTGAAGAGATGGTTTTCTAGCTGCAAATTCTTTTAACTTTTGTTTATCGTGGAAGGTTTTAATTTCATCTTCCATCCTGAAGCTTAATTTCGCTGGAAACACAATTCTTGGTTGGAACCCATTTTCTTTCAGTGTTTGAAATATGTTATTCCAGGATCTTCTAGCTTTCAGAGTCTGTGTTGAAAGATCAGCTGTTATCCTGATTGGCTTACCCCTAAATGTGATCTGCTTCCTTTCTCTTGTAGCTTTTAAAATTCTCTCCTTATTCTGTATGTTGGGCATGTTCATTATGATGTGTCTAGGTGTGGGTCTCTTATGATTTTGCACATTCCGCATCCTGTAGGCTTCTAGGATTTGGGATTCTGTCTCATTCCTCAAGTCTGGGAAGTTTTCTCATATTATTTCATTGAATAGATTGCTCATTCCTTTGGTTTGAAACTCTGTCCCTTCCTGTATCCCAATGACTCTTAAATTTGGTCTCTTGATGTTAGCCCATATTTCTTGGATGTTCTGCTCATGGTTTCTTAACAGTCTTGCTGAGCTGTCTATGTTCTTTTCAAGTTGAAATACTTTATCTTCATTGTCTGATGTTCTATCTTCTAAGTGTTCTACTCTGCTGGTAGTATTCTCAATTGAGTTTTTAAGTTGGTTTATTGGTTCCTGCATTTCTAGGATTTCTGTTTGTTTGTTTTTTATAACCTCTATCTCCCTGTATAGTTGATCTTTTGCTTCTTATATTTGTTTATGTAATTCATTGTTGAAGTGATCTTTCATTGTCTGATTTTGCTGTCTGATGTCTTCCTTGAAACTCCAGATCATCTGAAGCATGTATATCCTGAATTGTTTATCTGACATTTCATCTGCTGCAGCTATTACCTCTTCTAACGTTGAGTTGACCTGCATTGCTTGTGGTCCTTTCTTTCCTTGTCTCTTCATATTGTTCGCGTTCCTTTCTACTTGGTGAAACTCTTGTGCTATTGAATTTTCCCCCTATATATTTATATTGGTCTTGTATAGTTGCAAAGTCTCCCTCACAGGCGCGGGCAGTGGATCTGCCCCTCCTCTAATTGGGGCAATGTGCCTACCATGCTGGGCCTGCTCTGCCGGTCGGTAGCAGGTCCGCCTACCTAGCAGGCACGGGTGGCGTCTCTGTCCCTCTGCAGGCCGCTAGGCTTGTTCTGTCGGTGGTCGCAATTCTGCCTACTAAACCTAACCCTAAACCTAGACCTTGTCCTAATCTGAAACCTAAACTGAACCATAGCCCTATTCCTAACCATAACACTAGCCCTCAACCTATATATAATTTTACCCATTACCCTAACCATATCCCTAAGCAAATTCTAACCATAGGCCTAACTCTAACCATAGCCCTAACCCAACCATAACCGTAGTCCTAACAGTAGCTCTAATCCTATCCATTACCTAAAACATATCTTTAACCAAATTCTTTCCCTAGGCCTAACTCTAACCCTATGCCTTACCCTAATCCTGTCCATTATATTAAACCTAACCGGAACCTGAAATCTAACCATATCCATTACCCTAAACCTAATGCTAATTTTAGCCCTAACCCTAAACCTTAACCTAACCCATACCCTAAATCTGACTCTGACCCTAATAATAACCCCAGCTATAAACTTGATCCTAACACTCAACATAAACCTTACAATAGACCTGGACATAAACCTAAACCTAAAGCAATCCCTAACCATAACCCTAGAACTGACATTAGCCCTAGACCTAATCCTAGCCCTAACCCTAACACAAACCCTACCCCTAATGGTTTAACGAAAGTTTTAGGGTTAAGGCTCGGATTAGCATTAGTGTTAGGTTTAGGATTAGGGTAATGGATAGGTTTTAGTTTAGGTTTCAGTTAATGTTTAGGGTAATGAATGAGTTAGGTTTTGCAATTGGGTTAGGGTTACCATTAGGGTTAGGGTTATGTTTAGTGTAATGGTTAGGTTTAGAGCTAGGGTTGGGGCTAATATATGGTTTGGATTAAGTCTAGAATTAGGGTTAGGTTTAGGGATAAGGCTAGGGTGTGATTTGGGGTAAGTCTTAGGGCTAGGATTATAGTTAGTCTTAGTGCTAGGGTTAGGGTTAGGGTTAGGGATGTTTCTGCATGCTTCAGCTTTGGGAAACTTTCACAAGGATGAAACCAGAGTGCCCTCATAGAACTGATTGAGTGTGTGTAGTTTTAAGCAGCGAGCACCAACCCTGTTTGACTTCAAGTTCCATTTCCATTTACGCGTATAGGTCAAAATGAAGGAAACCTTAAAATACAAACTTTTCCTGACAGCAAACCATTGAAGGGATAAGGCCCTAACCTGGGGAAAATAGTAAGGCTAGGTAAAAGACGAATTATGCCAAGTATCAAATGAATTTGAACAAAACTCACTCTAACTCTAACACTAGATCTAATCCAACCCTAATCAAATTCTAACCTGTTTAGAGTAACTATGATCAAAGAAGTCCCAAACTTGGGGAGCCTAGCGGTGCAACTTAACAGATGAATCTTGTGCAGTATCAAAGAAATTTGATGAAAAATTGGGGGAAGTATTTCATATTTGTTCATATGAAGTACATTCATATTTTCCAGTTTTTTTTTTAGAATGCTCATGGATAAATTGTTTTTCATGCTTCAGCTTAAGGTACTTTCACAAAGAAAAACCAAAGAGTGCCCACAGAAAGCTGACTGTGTGAAGTTTCATGCAGCTAGCACCAACCCTGTTTTATTTCCAGCTCCATTGCATTCACACCTATAGGCCCTAAGTAAGCGAAAACTAAAAATTCAAACTGTTCCTGACATTGAACCATTGAAACTTGAAGGCCCAAACTTGGGGAGTCTACTAAAGCTAGGTCAAGGATTAATCCTGTACAGTATCAAATTAATCCAACCAAAAACTATTTGAAGCTCTTTCAGTACATGGGTATTGTGCTTGCTCCTAAAGCACTCAGAGATAAAGCTGTTACTTTTTACTTCATCTTAGGGCTACTTCCATGGCAAACACCAGATTATGCTCCCTGAAAATTGATGGAGTATGTGAAGTTTCAAGCAGCTAGCCCAAACTCTGTTCGATTAACAGCTTCATTTCATTCACACCTATAGGGCAAAAAGAAGGGAAAAATCAAATTGAAACTGTTACTGAGGGCAAATCCTTTATGTAGGAGGCCCAAACATTTGGAGTATAGTCAAAATAGGAAAAAAAAATGAATCCTGCACAGTATCATAGAAATTTGAAAGTAAAACTAACTTAACCTGTTTAGAGTCCCTTTGATCCTAGAAGTCCCACACTTGGGGAGCCAAGTTGGGTAGGCTAATAGATGAATCTTTCACACTATCAAAGAAATCTGACCAAATAATTGGGGAGGTAGTTCAGTACATGCATATTTTCCTGTTTTATCCTAAAGTGCTCTCACATAAAGTTGCTTTGCATTCTTCAGCTTAGGGCTACTTTTACAAGAAATAAGCCAGAGAATGCCCATAGAAAACTGATTGAGTGTGTGAGGTTTGAAGTAGCTAGCACCAACTCTGTTGGATTTCCAGCTCCATTTCCATTTACACGCATAGGTCAAAATGAAATGAAAACTTAAAATACACACTGTTCAGGAAAGCAAATCCTTGACCCAAGAGGCCCACACCTAAAGAATATAGTAAGGCTAGGTCAAAGTTGAATCCTGCCCAGTATCCAAGAAATTTGAACAAAACTAAATCTTCAAACACTAGCTGTAACCCTAGCCCTAATCTAATACTAAATCTAACCTAACCTGTTTAGAAGACCATTGATCAGAGTAGTCCCCAAATAAAGGAGCCCAGTGGGGCAAGCAAAGAGATGAATCCTGTGCAGTATCAAAGAAATCTGACCAAATAATTGGGGGAGGTATTTCAGTACATGCATATTTCCCTGTTTTCTCCTAATGTGCTTTTGGATAAATTATTTTTTCATGCTTCAGTTTAAGGTACTTGCACAAGGAACAACCAGAGAGTACCCACAGAGAGCTGATTGAGTGTGTGAAGTTTCAAGCAGCTAGTACTGACTGTTTGGTTTCCAGCTCCATTTTCATTTATGTCTATAGGCCACAATAAAGTGAAACCTAAAACTTTAAACTGTTCCTGAGAGTGAACTGGCAAACCTTGAAAACCCAAACATGGGGATCCTACTAAGACTAGGAAAATGATGAATCCTGTACAATATCAAAGTAATCCATGCCAAAATATTGAAGCTTGCTCCTAAAGTGCTCACAAATAAAGCTGTTTCTTTCTAATTCAGCTTTAGGCTACTACCACGAGAAACAAATGAGAGAATGTGCACTGAGAACTGATTAAGTGTGTGAAGATTCAAGCAGCTAGCACAAACCCTGTTTGAGTCCAGCTCCATTTCCATTCACCCCTATAGGGCAAAATGAAGTGAAACATGAAAATTAAACTGCTTCTGAGTGCAAACCCTTTTACCTAGGAGGCACAAACATGGCAAGCATACTAAGAATAGGAAAAAGGTAAATGCTGCCCAGAATCCAATAAATTAAAAAAAAATACTCTAACCATAAAACTAGTTATAACACTTGCCCTAACTCTAACCATAACCCTAAGCATAACCTGTTAAGAGAACCTTTAATCATAAAAGTTTTAAACTTAGGGAGACTAGTGGGGAAGCTTACAGATGAATCCTACACAGTATCAAAGAAATTTGACCAAATAATTGGGGGAGGTATTTCAGTACATGCATATTGCCCTGTTTTCTCCTAAAGTGCTCTTGGATAAACTTGTTTTGCATGCTTCAGCTTATGGCTACTTTTACAAAGAAGAAACCAGAGAGTGCCCACAGACAACTGATTGGGAATGTGAAGTTTCAACCAGCTAGCACCAACCCTCTGATTTCCAGCTTCATTTGCATTTACCCATATAGGTCAAAATGAAGTGAGACATTAAAAACAAACTATTCCAAACAGTGAACCATTAAACCAAGAAGGCCCAAAACTGGGGCACATAGTAAGGATAGGAATAATAAATCTTCCCAGTATCAAAGAAATTTGAACAAAACAAACTCTAACCCTAACACTATCTCTAAAGCTAGCCCTAACCCTAACTTTAACACTAACCCTTACCTGTTTAGAGAACCATTGATCCTAGAAGTGCCATCCTTGGGGAGCCTAGTGCAGAAAGCTAAAATAGGAATACTGTGCAGTATCAAAGAAATCTGATCAAATTGTTGGGAGACTTATTTCATTACATACACGTTTCTCTATTTTCTTCTTAAGGGCTCTCGGATACAGTTTCTTTTGCATGCTTCATTTTGGCCTATCTTCAAAAGAAAGAAACCAGAGACTGCCCATTGAGAACTGATTGTGTGAAGTTTCAAGCACCTCCTGCCAACCCTGTTGGATTTCCAGCTCAATTTTCATTCACATCAATAAGCCATAATGAAGGGAAACCTTAAAATACAAACTGTTCCTGACAGTGAACCTATTGAACCGAGAAGGTCCAAACCTGTGGAGCATAGTAAGGCTAAGTAAAAGGTTAATCCTGCCCAGTATCATAGAAATATGAAGAAAACTAGGGCCCCATGGGTGCTCTCAGCTCAGATGGAAGGCTTGGCTGTGCAGTTTCTCTGGGCGCATATAGCAGTCTCAGCCACATGGGCGCTCACTGCGCAGACGGAAGGCAGCACAGACCACAGAGACTTTGCTTGAGAATCACCAGAACGAGCTCTGGACACAGCACAAGGTCACTCCAGAACCACCCACTTCACCAAACACCATACATGGGTAATAGATGGAATCCATCTTGCAAAACCTTACTCATCATCTATCACTGGGTGTGGCTACCATCAGGGTTCTGCAGCTTATCAGGTAAGGGGTTTCCAACTCTCCTACCTCCAGCTGTGATAACTCAAGATTTTTCTCACAAGCTTTTGGGGGTGTAGCTATCAATGTGGAACAGCAATTGTACAGGCACCTGGTTTCCAATTCAGAGACTAAGAGTAGGAAGGCTCCAGGTAGAAGCTCAAGCTCTCTCACCCTGGCTACCTCCACCACCTTGAGCACAGAGACTCAAGCTAGGAATAGACAACTCCACCTACTGCAAGAAAACAAAACAGAGTTCTGAGAGACTATTTTTTCTTACTTTTCTTTTCTTGATCTTCTCATCCATTCTCCTCTACTCTTCCCCTCTGGTCCTCACAACGTCAACATATGTGAAACCAAGAACTTTCCATGAAATTGGACTTTAAGAACTGAATCACTAGAATAGTATAATATAGAGGAATTACATAGGCCCCACCTCACCACCTCTTTATTTGCTCTTATTTTCTTTCTCCCTCTATTTACTTGTTATTTTTCTTCTTTTTTCTTTCTCCCTCTATTCCACTTTCAGCCTCCTAACTTTTACTATTTATACATAGGGTAATTTTATGAATACAGATAAGGAGTTTGAATTTATACCTTCATCCATAAATTCCCCCTGTCTATTTAGTAGGGTTCTCCTCCAAAGTTGCTAAGTTAGATTAATCACATGTCCTCATTCCTTTCTCCCTTAACATAACATCTTACCCCTGACACTCAGTTCTCTATACACCTCCAGAAATGGTATGCCTTTTATGAAACTAATGACTATATTCTAAGTAATAATTGAAGCTAACATCTGTAGACACAGAGTCTAAATATAAATGTATTTATAATGGTTAGGTTTAGGCTTCAGGTTAGGGTTAGATTTAGAGTTAGGTTTTGATCTATGGTTAGGGTTAGGGCTAAGGATTAGGCAAGGGTTAGGACTAGGGTTTGGGTTAGGTTTAGGAATATGGTAAGGTATAGGGTTAGAACTAGTGATAGGGCTAGTATGAGAGTTAGAGATAGTATTAGGGCTAGGGTTAGGGTTAGGGTTAGGGATAGGGCTAAATTAGGGCTAGTGTTAGTATTAGGTTTAGGCCTTGGGTTAGGGTTAGAATTAGGAATACGTTTAGGGTAAGGTATTAGGTTATAGCTAGGCTGAGGGCTAGGGCAAGGGTTAGTATTAGGGTTAGGTCTAGGGTTTAGGTTTAGGGATTAAAGCTAGATTTAGGGCTAGTATGAGGGCTAATGTTTGTGTTAGGGTTAGGGCTAGTATTAGGGCAAGGGCTAATATCAAGTCTAGGGTTACAGGTAGGGATAGATTTAGTGTTAGGTTTATGGCTTGGTCCAATGTATGGGTTAGGTTTATACTAAGGGTCAGTTTTAGAGTGAGGGTTATTATTAGGGTCAGGATCAAGTTGAGGGTTTGAGTTAAGTTAGGGTTTAGGTTTAGGACTTGAATTATCATTAGGGTTTAGGGTTAAGGTAATGAAAGTGTTAGGTTTAGGGTTTAGGTGTGGTTTAGTGTAATGGATGGGGTTAGGGTTAGTCCTAGGGTTAGCATAAGAGTTATTATTAGGGTAATGGATAGGGTTAGACCTAAGATTAGGGGTAGGGTTATGTATAGGATTAGGGCTTTTGTTTGGGTTATGATTAGATTTACGTTTAGGGTTAAAGCTAGGTTTAGCGGCTGGGGATGTGGCTCAAGAAGTAGCATGCTCGTCTGGCATGTACAGTGCACTGGGTTTTATCCTCAGCACTACATACCAATAAAATAAAGATGTTGTGTTCACCGAAAAGTAAAAAATAAATCTTAAAAACAGGCTAGGTTTGGGGTTAGGTTAGGGCTAGGGTTAAGGCTACAGCGAATGTACAAAGTAGCGATATGATTAGAGCTAGTGATAGGGTCAGGATTAGGGCTAAGTCTACTGTTAGGGTTAAGTTTATGGTTATGATGATGTTTAGAGCTAGGTTTAATGTTAGGGTCAGAGTCAGAGTCCAGATTAGTTTTCAGGTTAGGTTTAGGACTTCAATTAGAGATAGGTTTAGGGCTAGGTGTAGGGTTAGGGTTTGGTTTAGGTTAAGTGTTAGGGATAGGGTTATGATTTGGTTTTGTTTTAGGGCTAGGGGTAGAGTTAGGGCTAGTTTTAGGATTAATTTTAGGATTAGGGCTAGTGTTAGTGTGAGGTTTAGGCTTAGGTTTAGGGTTAGATTTCGAGTTAGGGTTAGATCTAGGCTTTGAGCTAGTGGTAAGGGTAGGACTAGGATTAGGGCTAAGTTTAGGGCTAGGTATAGGGTGATGGTAAGGGATAGGTTTAGAACTAGGTATAAGGCTAGCGTGAGAGTTTGAGTTAGTCTTGTGGTTGGGTTAGGGATGAGTTAGGGATAGGGCTAAATTAGGGCTGGGATTAGGACTAGTGTTAGTGTTAGGGGTAGGCCTAGATTTAGGGCTAGGGTTAGTGTTAGAGTTAGGGTTAGGGTTAGGTTTAGGTTAAGGGATGGGATTATAGCTACTTTTAGGACTAGAGTGAGGATTAGATTTAGGGTTATGGTTAGGGATAGGTTTATGATTAAGGTGAGGTATATGGCTAGAATGTGGGCTAAGGTTTGTGTTAGGATTTGGACTAGGATTAGAGCTAGAGCTAATGTCAGGTCTAGGGTTACAGTTAGGGAGAGTTTTAGGGTTAGGTTTATAGCTAGGTCTATTGTAAGGGTCAGGTTTCTTGTTAGGGTCAGGTTTAGAACTGGGTATTATTAGGGTCAGGGTCAGGGTTAGTGTTTTTATTAGATTAAGGTTTAGGAATAAGGCTCGAGTTATCATTACAGTTATGGATAGGTTAATGATAGCTTTAGGTTTAGAGTTCAGGTTAGGTGTAGGATAATGGATAGGGTTAGGATTAAGAATAGGATTAGGGTTTGGCCTAGGGTTAGCAGAAGTGTTAGGGTTATCATTAGGGTAATGGATAGGCTTAGACCTAGTCATAGGGCTAGTGTTATGCTTAGGATTAGGGCTAAGGTTAGTGTTATGGTTAGCTTTACGGTGAAAGCTAGGGTAGGGCTTGGGTTAGGGCTAGGTTTTGCAATAGGTTAGGTCTATGGCAAATGTAAGAACTTGGCTATGATAGGGCTAGTTTTAGGGTTAATGTTAGACCTAAGTATAGTTTTAGGGTTAGGTTTAGGGTTAGGGTGATGTTTAGAGCTAGGGTTAGTGTTGGTGTCAGGGTCAGTGTTCAGTTTAGGGTTATGGTTAATGTGAAAGCCAGTATTAGGACAAGGGTTAAGATTAGGGGAAAGGTTAGTTTTTGGCTTTAGGCTAAGGGTTATTATTAGGACTAGGGCTAGGTATTCTTTAGGTCTAGGCATAGAGTTATGAATAGATTAGGATTAGGATTAGGTCTATGGCTAGTGATAGGGCTAGGTTTAGGTATAAGTTTACCAGCAAGGCTAGTATTAGGGTTCGGTTTAGGGTTAGGTTCAGGTTTAGACCCATGATTACTGTTAGGGTCAGAATAAGGGTCAGGGTTAGGGTTAGGGTTTGGTTTATGGTTAGAGCTAGAATGAGGACTAGGGTTAGTGTTTGGTTTAGATTAAGGATTAGGTCTAACCTAATCCTAATCCTTAACCTAACCCAAAACCTATCACTATGTAGTAGTGTTATGTTTTGTGTTAGGTTAAGGATTAGGATTAGGATTACGATTAGGATTAGCACTAGGTTTAGGGTTTGGCATAGGGTAAGGGATATGGTTAGAGCTAGGATTAGGACTAGGGTTGGGGTTAAAGCTAGGTTTATGGCTCGGATTAGGGCTAGTTTCTGTGTTAGGATTAAGGCTAGGTTTAGAGCAATGACTAATGTAAGAACTATGTTTTTTGGGGTTAGTTTTAGGGTGATGGTTAGGGGTTAAACCTCTAGTGTTAGGATTAGGTTTAAGGTTAGGTTGAAATTTAGAGCTGTGTTAATTAAGGCTAATAGTCAGGTTTACTTTTAGGGTTAGGGTTAGGACTCGAATTAAGGCTAGGGTTACTGTAAGGGTTTGTTTTAGGGTTAGGGTGGTGTTTAGAGCTAGGGTGAGTGTTAGGATGTGAGTCAGAGTTAGGGTTAGTATCAAGGTTAAGATTAGGACTCGAATTAGGGCTAGGGTTAGGTCTAGGTGTAGTGTTAAGGTTTGGTTTATGTTAAGGTTTAGGGTTAGGGCTAATGCTCGGGTTTGTTTTACTCTAAGGTTTAGGGTTAGTACGATTTTTATGATTAGCTTTAGGGCTAGGGCTAGTGTTAATGTTAGGCTTTGGCTTAGGCTTAGGGTTAGATTTAGAGTTAGGGTTAGATCTAGGGTTAGGAATAGGAATAAAGATTAGACAGTGGTTGTTGCTAGGTTTAGGGCTAGGGTTAGGGCTAGAGTTAGGATTATGGTAATGCATAGGGTTAGAAGTAGATATAGGGCTAGTGTTAGAGTTAGAGTTAGTCTTAGGGCTAGGGTTAGGGTTACGGTTAGGGATAGGGTAAAATTAGGGCTAGAATTAGGGCTAGGGTTAGTGTTCACCTTAGGCCTAGCGTTAGGGTTATGGTTAGATTTAGGGTTAAGTTTAGGGTAAGGAATGGCATTATAGCTAGGTTTAGAGATAGGGTGAGGGTTAGAATTAGGGTTAGGGCTATGATTAGGTTTAGGGTTATGATTAAGGCTAGGTTTAGGGCTAGGATTAGGGCTATGCTTTATTTTAGTGTTAGGTTAGGATTAGGGCTGGGGCTAATATCAGATCTAGGGTTATGTTTAAAGATAGTTTTATGGTTATGTTTATGGCTACATGTAAAATAAGTGTTAGGTTTAGAGTTAGGGTCAGGTAAAGAGCTAGGTGTATTATTAGAGTCAGGTTCTGGTTTAGAAATTTGGGATAGGTTAATATTTAAAGTTAGGACTTGAATTATCTTTATGGTTTGTGTTAGTTTAATTATAGGTGAGGTTTAGGGATTAGGTTTGGTTTAGAATAATGCATAGGTTTAGGATTAGGGATAGGATTAAGTTTAGGCCTAGGGTTATGGTTAAGGCAATGGATAGGGTTAGAGATAGGGTTAGGGCTATGATTTTGATTAGGGCTAGGTTTAGGATTAGGTTTAGGGTTAAAACTCGGGTTAGGGCTTGGTTTTGGGCTAGGTTTGGAGTTAAATTAGTGCTAGGGTTAGGGGTAAGGCTAATGTAAGTACCAGGTTACAATTAGGGTTAAATTTAGGGTTAGGGTTAGTGGTAGGTCTAGTGTTAGGTTTAGATTTAGGGTTAGGGTGATGTTTAGACTAGGGTTAGTATTATGGTCACAGTCAGGGTCAGTGTTAGTTCTAGTTTTCAGCTTAACTCGAATTAGAGCTAAGGTTAGGGTTAGGGTTAAGGGTTGGTTTAGGTTAAGGATTAGGGTTAGGGTTATGGCTCGGTTTTTGTTTTAGGGCTAGTGTTAGATTTAGAGTTAGGGTTAGGCTTAGGATTAGGTTTTGATTTAGAGTTATAATTAGATCTAGGTTAGGGCTAGAGCTAATGATAGGGCTAGGGTTAGGGCTAGGATTAGGGTTCCGGTAAGGAATAGGGTTCAAACTAGGGATTGGGCTAGGGTGGGAGTTAGATTTAGTCTTAGGGCTAGGGATAGGGCTAGGGTTAGGAATAGGACTAAATTAGGGCTAAGATTACGGCTAGGGTTAATTTTGGGTTTAGGCATAAAGTTAGGTTTAGGGATAGGATTAAGGCTAGGTTTAGGGCTAGGATAAGGGCTGGGGTTTGTGTTAGGTTTAGGCCTAGGATTAGAACTATGGCTAATGTCAGGTCTAAGGTTATGGTTGGGGATAGTTTTAGGATCAGGGTTATGGCTAGGTCTAGTGTAAGTGTTAGGTTTAATGTAAATTCAGCCTTAGAGCTAGGAGACTTATTACGGTCAGGGTCATTGTTAGAGTTTGCTTGAGATTAGGTTTTATGGTTAGGACTTGAGTTAGCACTAGGGTGTGGGTTAGGTACTGATAGGGTTTTGTTTAGAGTTTACATTAGATTTAGGGTAATTGATAGGTTTAGGGTTAGTGATAGGATTAAGATTAGGCCTAGGGTTCGCATTAGGGTAAGGGTTATGGTTAGTATAATGGATGGAATTAGAGCTAAGTTTAGGGCTAGGTTTATGGTTTGGAATAGGTCTTGAATTAGTGTTAGGGTTAGGGTTAAAACTAGGTTTAGGCTTAGGTTTATGTTTAGCAAAAGGATTAGGTTTTGAGCTAGGGTTAGGGTGAGGGTTAGGTTTAGGGTTACTTCTAGGGATAAGATTATAGTACTCATAGGGTTAAGGTTAGGATTAGGGCTAGTGACATCATTAGGGATAGGGTTAGGGTTAGGGTTAAATATAAATAAATTTTGAGCTCAGATTAGGGCTAGTTTTTGTATTAGGATTAGGGCTAGATTTTGCATTGGCTAACATAAGAGCCAGGGTTACAATTAGGGTTAGTTTTAGGGTTACAGTTAGGGGTAGGTCTAGTGTTAGGTTTAGGTTTAATGTTAGGGTAATATTTAGAGCTAGGGTTATTGTTAGGATATGAGAAAGCATAAAGGTTAGTTTTAGGGTTAGGATTAGCACTCAAATAAGGGCTAGGGTTACTGTTCAGTTTAAGGTGAGGGCTGTGTTTAGAGCTAGGGTGACTGTTAGGATATCAGTCAGGTCAGGGTTTGCTTTAAGTTTAGGGTTATGACTTGAATTAGGGCTAGGATTACTTTTAGGGTTTGGTTTAAGTTTAGGGTGGCCTTTAGAGCTAGGGTCAGTTTTAAGATATGATTCAGGGTCAGGGTAAGTATTCAGGTTAGGGTTAGGACTCAAATTAGGGCTAGGGTTGCATCTAGGTGTACTGTTAGGGTTTGGTTTAAGTTAAGGTTTAGTTTTTGGGCTGTTGCTCAGTTTTGTTTTAAGTCCCAGGTTTAGGGTTTGGGCTAGTTATAAGATTAGCATTAGGATTAGGGCTAGTATTGGTGTTAGGCTTAGGCTTTGGGTTAGGGTTAGATTTGGATTTAGCATTAGATCTAGG
Organism: Marmota monax; assembly: GCF_021218885.2. Lineage (NCBI taxonomy): Eukaryota > Metazoa > Chordata > Mammalia > Rodentia > Sciuridae > Marmota > Marmota monax. The sequence continues at coordinate 52,207 of NW_026695157.1, read as the reverse complement.
ATTAGGGATAGGTCTAACTATAGGGCAAGGGTCAGGGCTAGGGTTATGGTTACAGTAACAGATAGGGTTAGAACTAGGGCTAGGACTAGGGTGAGAGTTAGAGTTAGTCTTAGGCCTAGGGTTTTGTTTAGTTTTAGGGATAGGGCTAAGTTAGGGCTAGGATTAGGGCTAGGGTTAATGTTTAGCTTAGGCCTAGTGTTAGGGCTAGGGTTATAGTTAATTTTAGGGTATGGTATGTTGTTATAGCTAGGTTTAGAGGTAGGGTGAGTGTTAGAATTTGGTTTAGGACTAGGGTTAGGGTTAGGGTTATGATTAAGACTAAGTTTAGGGCTAGGATGAGGCCTAGGGTTACTTGTAGGGTTAGGTCTAGAATTAGGGCTAGGGCTTATGTGAGGTCTAGTGTTACAGTTTGGGGTAGATTTAGGGTTAGGTTTGTGTCTAGGTCTAGTGTAAGTTTTAGGCTTAGGGTAAGGGTCAGGTTTAGAGCTAGCTGTATTTTTAGGGTCAGGATTAGGGTTAGGGTTTGTTTTAGGTTAAGGTTTAGGGATAGGGCTAAAATGAGCATTAGGGTTGGTGTTAGGGTTAGGGCAATTGTGTTAGGTTTAGGTATCAGGGAAGTTTGGGGGCGATGGAGAGCTTTAGGGTTAGCAAAAGGGTTAGGGTTATGCCTAAGGTTAGCATTAGGATTAAGGTTATCATAAGGATAATATATAGGGTTATGGCTAGGGTTAGGTTATGATTATGGCTAGAGTTAGGTTAGGTTTTGAGTTAGGGCTAGTAACCCTAGCTTAGGGTAGGGTTAGGGTTCGATTTAGGGTAAAGGTTATGTTTTGTGCTAGGGTTAGGACTAAGACTAGGGTTAGGCTTAGTGTTATGGTCAGTGTTAGGTTTAGGGTTAGAACTAGGGTTTTCATTAGTGTTAGCATTAGGTTTAGGGTAATAGATTGGGTTAGATGTAAGGTTAGCTTTATGGTTAAGGTTAGGTTTAGATTTAAGTTTAGTTTTAGGGCTAGTTTACTGTTGGTTTTAAGGTAAAATGTAGGTTTTGATTAGGGTTAAGGCTATGGTAAGTTGAAGTTTTAGGGATAGGTCTAGGGACCAGTTTATGGTTTGGGTTGGGGTTTCGGTTAGGGTTAGGGATAGGGTTATTATTAGGGTTAGGGTTAGAGTTAGGCTAATGCCTAGGGTTAGAGCTAGTTTTATGTTTAGGGTTAAGGTTAGGATTAGGGCTATGTTTAGGGTTATGATTAGGAATAGTGCTAGGGTCATGTTTGGGCTAAGGGTTAGTCTTTGAGCTAGGGTTAGGACTAAGGTGAGGGTTAGGGTTAGGGTTAGGACTGGGGTTAAGTTTAGGGTGAGGGTTATGCTTAGTGTAGGTTTAGGCCTCGATTAGGGTTAGGGTTATTTAAGTTTTGTGTTAGATTTAGGCCTAGGGTTAGTGCTATGTGTAATGTAAGATCTAGGGTTCTGATTAGAGCTAGTTTTAGGGTTAGGCTTAACGCTAGGTCTAGTTTTAGGTTTAGGTTTTGGGTTAGGGTCAGGTTTATAGCTAGGTTTAATGTTAGTGTCAGGGCTAGTGTTCAGGTTAAAGTTAGGGTTAGGTTGAAAGCCAGAATAGGACTAGGGTTAGGTCTAGTGGTAGGGTTAATGTTTGGTTTAGGTTAAGGGTTATTGTTAAGGCTAGGACTATGTTTTTGTTTAGGTCAAGGGCTAGAGTAATAGCTAGATTTAGTATTAGGTTTAGGTATGGGGCTAGTGTTAGGATTAGGTTTAGGTATAAGTTTACTGGTAGGGCTAGTTTCAGGTTTCAGTTTTGGTTTAGGGTCAAATATAGACCTATAATTAGTGTTAGGGTCAAAATAAGGGTGAAGGTTATGGTGAGGTTTTAGGTTAGGGTTAGATCTAGAATGAGGCTAGTGTTAGGACTAGTAATAGGGTTATTGTTTGGGTTTGGCTAAGGATTAGGATTAGGACTAGAGTTAGCATTATGAATAGGGTTTGTTTTTGGGTAATGGATAGGATTAGAGCTAGGGTTAGGGCTAGGATTAGGGTTAGGTTTAGGGCTAGTTTTAGGGTTAGGGTTAGGGTTAAATCTAGTGTTAGGGCTCGGATTAGGGCTATTTTTGTGTTAGAGTTAGGGCTAGGGTTTGGCTAAGGCCAATGTAAGAACTAGGGTTACAATTAGGATTAGTTTTAGGGTTAGGGTTATGGCTAGGTCTAGTGTCAGCATTAGTTTTAGGGTTAGGGTGATATTTAGAGCTAGGGTTTGTGTTTGGATATGAGTCAGAGTGAGGGTTAGTTTTAGGCGTAGACTCGAATTAGAGCTCGGGTTATGGCTAGTTATGGGTTAGGGTTTGGTTTAGGTTAAGATTTAGGGTTATAACAATGGCTAGGTTTAGGGGTAGGGTTAAGGTTATGGTTCAAATAGGGCTAGGATTAGCGCTATGATTAGTGTTAGGGTTAGGCGTATAGTTAGGGCTAAGGTTAGGGTTAGTTTTAGGGGGAGGGTTGGGGTTATATAGCTAGTTTCAGTGCTAGGGTGAGTGTTATATTTAGGAATAGGGCTAGGTGAGGGTTTCATTTAGGATTAAGTCTAGGTTTAGGGCTAGGATGAGGGCTAGGGTTTGTGTTAGGGTTAGGGCTAGGATAAGGGCTAGGGCTAAAGTCAGGTCATGAGTTATGGTTAGGTATAGAGTTATGGATAGGTTTATGGCTAGGTCTAGTGTAAGAGTTAGGTTTAGCATAGGGGTCAGGTATAGAGCTAGGTTATTATTACGGTCAGAGTATGGATTAAGGATTGGTTTGGGTTAAGGTTTAAGGTTAGGGCTCAAATTAGCATTAGGGTTAGGGTTAGGGCTAGAGTAATGGATAAAGTTAGGTTTACAGTTTAGGTTAGGTTTAGAGTAATATATAGGGTTAGTGTTAGGGATAGGGTTTGGGTTAGGCCTAGGGTTAGTATTTGGTTTAGGCTTATATTTAGAGTAATGAATATGTTTAATGCTAGTGTTAGGGCTTAGGTTAAGGTTAGGATTAGGGCTAGGGTTTGGGTTACAACTAGGGCTAGTGTTACGGTTAAGTTTAGGGTAAGTATTAGGGTTTGAGCTAGGGTTTGGGCTAGTGCGATGGTTATGGTTAGAATCAGGGCTACAGTTAGGGTTAGGGTTAGGGCTAGGTTTAGCATTAGGTTTAAGGTTATGTTTAAGGTAATGCATAAAGTTAGAGCTAGAATTTGGGCTATGGTTTCAGTTAGGATGAGGGATAGGGTTAGAATTAGGGTTAGAACTAGGGTTATTTAGAGTAAGGGTTAGAGTTTGAGCTAGGGTTCGATCTAGGGCAAGCATTATGTTTAGGGTTTGTGCTAGGGTTAGGGTTAAGGTTATGCTTAGGTCTAGGTTTTGGGCTTGCATTAGTGCTAGGTTTTCTGTGAGGTTTATGGCTAGTGTATGGCTATGGATAATGTAAGAGCTAGGCGGGCTAGCATTGGGTTTTGGTTAGGGTCAGAATTAAAACTAGGTTTAAGTCTAGGGATAGTGTTAGTCTTTGCTTTAGGTTAATGGTTATTTTAGGGTTAGGGCTAGGTTTTTGTTTAGGACTAGGGCTAGAGTTATGGCTATATTTAGGATTAAGTTTAGGTCTAGTGCTAGTGTTATGGTTAGTTTCAGATATAGGTTTACTGGTAGGGCTTGTGTTAGGGATCAGTTTAGTGTTAAGGTCAGGCTTTGACCTATTTTTGGTGTTAGGGTCAGAATAAGGGAAGGGTTAGGCTTAGGCTTCATGTTAGGTTTAGACACATTATTAGGGCTAGGGTTAGGACTAGTAATTGAGTTAGAGTTTGGGGTAAGCTAAGGGTTAGGGTTAGAACTAGGGTAGCATTAGGGTGAGAGTTTGGCTTAGGGTAAGGAATATGTTTAGAGCTAGGGTTTGGGTTAGTGTTAGGGTTAGGGTTAGGGTTAGTGTTAAAGCTAGAGTTGAGGATCAGAATAGTGCTAGAGTTTGTGTTAGGTTTAGGGCTCTAGCTAATGTAATAACTAGCTTTACATTCAGAGAGAGTTTTAGGGTACGATTAGGGCTAGGTCTAGTGTTTGGGTTAGGTTTAGGGTTAGGGTTAGGGTTAGGGTTAATGCTAGGTTTAGGGCTAGGATGAGGGCTCTGCTTTGTGTTAGGTTTAAGGCAAGAATTAGGTAGAGTGCTAATATCAGGTCTAGGCATACGGTTAGGGATACTGTTAGTGTTAGTTTTATGCCTAGGTCTAGTTTAAGGGTTATGTTTCGGGTAAGGATCAGGCTTAGAGCTAGGTGTGTTATTAGAGCCAGTGTCTTGTTCAGAGTTTGAGTTAAGTTTTGGTTTAGTTTTAGGGCTCAAATTAGCAATAGGGTTAGGGTTAGTGTTAGAGAAATTGATAGGGTTAGGTTTAGTGTTCAGGTTAGGTTTAGGTAAAAATAAGGTTAGTGTTAGTGATAGGTTTAGGGTTAAGCCTAAATGGATAGGGTTAGATTTATGTTTAGGACTAGGGTTAGTGTTAGGTTTAGCGTAACTGTTAGGATTTGAGCTAGGATTAGGACTACGGCAAGGGTTAGGTTTACGGTTGGGTCTAGGGTTAGGTTTACAGTTAGGGATAGTGTAGGTTTAGAGTTAGGACAAGGGTTAAGTTTACAGTTAGGTTTAGAATAGTTTCAGTGTTAGGGCTAGTGTTATCATGACATTTATAGTTAGGGTTAGGGTAATGGGTGGGGTTAGTACTAATTTAGAGCTATTTTTGGATTAGGCTTATGTTTAGGGTAATGAATAGGTTAGGGCTAGGGTTATAGTTAGGATAAGGGCTAGGGTTAGGTTTAGGGTTATGTTTAGGGTTAGTGTTAGGTTAGGTTTAGGGTAAGTGTTAGGGTTTGAGCTATGGTTAGGGCTAGCGTGACGGTTATGGTTAGTGTCAGGTCTAGGTTTAGGATTAGGGTTAAGTTTAGGGCTAGGGTTAGCATTAGGATTAGGGTTATGTTTAGGGTAATGGATAGGAATAGAGCTAGAGTTAGGGCTAGGTTTATGGTTAGGATTAAGTCTAGGTTTAGGTTTAGGGTTAGGGCCAGTTTTAGGGTTAGTGTTAGGTTTAGAGTAATGATTAGGGTTAGTGTTAGGGTTAGGGTTAAAACGAGGTGTAGAGCTCAGTTTAGGGCTAGGTTTTGGGTTAGGTTAGGTCTAGGATTAGGGCTAAGGCTAATGTAAGAACTAGAGTTATGAATAGGGCTACTTTTAGGGTTACTGTTAGGGCTAGTTCTATTTTCAAGGTTAGGTATACTTTTAGGGTGTTAGAGCTAGGGTTAGAGTAAGGTCAGAGTCAGGCTCAAGGTTAGTTTTAGTGTTAGGTTAGGACTGGAATTAGGGCTGATTTTAGGGCTAGGTGTAGGGTTAGGTTTTGGTTTAGGTTAAGGGTTAGGGTTAGGGCTATGGCTCGGTTTTGTTTTAGGGCTTGAACTAGATTAGGGCTAGTTTTAGGATTAGTGTTAGTGTTAGGGCTAGTGTTAGGGTGAGATTTAGGCTTAGGGTTAAGGTTGGACTTAGAGTTATGGTTAGTTCTAGGGTTAGGGCTAGGGCTAGTGTTGGGGCTAAGGTTAGGGCAAGTGTTATGGTTATAATAAGGAATAGGGTTAGATCTAGGAATAGGGCTAGGGTGAGAATTAGAATTAGTCTTAATGCTAGTGGTAGCGTTAGGGCTAAATTAGGGCTAGGATCAGGTCTAGGATTAGTGTAAGTGTTAAGTCTAGAGTTAGGGTTAGATTTGGGGGAAAGGATGGGGTTATAGCAAGGTTGAGAACTAGGGTGAGGGATGGAATTAGGGATAGGGCTAGAGTTAGGGTTTGGGTTAGGATCAAGGCTAGTTATAGGGCTAGGATGACGGCTAGTGTTTGTGTTAGGGTTATGGCAAGAATTAGGGCTAGGGCTAATATCAGGTCTAGGGTTATGGTTAGGAATAGTTTTTGGGTAAGATTTCTGGCTAGGTTTAGTGTCAGAGTTAGGTTTAGGGTGAGGTTCAAGTTGAGAGCTAGGGGAATTATAATAGTCAGAGTCAGGTTTTGGGTTTGGGTTAGGTTGAGGTTTAGGGTTATGGCTCAAATTAGCATTAGGTTTGAGTTAGAGTTAGGATAATGGATAAGGTTAGGTTTAGGCTTCAGGTTAGATTTAGGGCTCAGATTAGGTTTAGGGTAATGGATAGGGTTAGGGTTAGACCTAGGGTTAGCATTAGGTTTATGGTTATCATTAGGGTAATGGATAGGGTTAGAGCTAGGGTTAGGGCTAGGGTTATGTTAAGGATTAGGGCTAGATTTAGGGTTAGGGTTAGTGTTAAGGCTAGGGTTAGTTTTAGAATATGGGTTATGGTTTGAGCTAGGGTTAGTGCTAAGGATAGGGTTAGGCTTAGGATTAGGTCTAGGATTAGGATTAGGGTTACCATTAGGGTTAGGGTATGGACAGGTTTAGATGTCGAGTTAGGGGGGTTAGGGTTAGGTTTAGATTTAGGACTAGGGTTAGTGTTAAGTTTAGCATAATTGTTAGGGTTTGAGCTAGGGTTAGGACTATGGCAAGGTTTCTGTTTATATTTAGTTCTAGGTTTAAGTTTACAGTTAGGGTTAGAGTAGGTTTATGGTTAGGGCTAAGGTTATCGTGACATTTATGGTTAGGGTCAGGGTAATTGATGGGGTTAGAGGTAAGGTTAAGTCTAGTTTTAAGTTTAGGATTAGGGCTAGGGCTAGGGTTAGGTTTAGGGTTAAGCTTATCATTTTCTTATGGTTAGTTTAAGGGTAAGGGTCAGGGATTGAGTAACTGTTACGGCTAGGTTGAGGCTTCAGGTTAGAATCAGGGCTAGGGATAGAGTAAGGTTTAGGGTTATGGTTAGGACTAGATTTAGCATTAGGTTTAGTGTTATGATTAGGGTAATGGCTAGAGTTAGAGCTAGAGTTTGTGCTATGTTTACAGTTAGGATTAGGGCTAGGATTGGGGTTAGGGTTTGGCCTAGGGTTATGTTTAGGGTAATGGCTAGGGTTTGAGCAAGTGTTAGTGCTAGGGCTAGATCGAGGATTAGGTTCAGCCTTAGGTCTAGGGACAGGATTATGGTAGGTTTAGGGTTAGAGTTAAGTTTAGGGCTAGGGTTAACATTAGGGTTAGGATAAGGGTTAGGGTAATGGATATGGTTAGATGTAGGAATATGTTTAGGTTTAGGGTTAGATTTCATTTAAAGATTAATGTTAAGGCTACTGTTATGTTTAGGTTTATGGTATGGGTTAGGTTTTGAGCTAGGGTTAGGGCTATGGCGAGTGTTACTTTTAGGGTTAGGTCTATTGTTAGTTTTCTGGTTAGGATTAGGGTTACGTTTAGGGTAAAGGCTATGGTTATCAACACAGTTAGGTATAGGGTTAGGTAAGGTGTAGGTTTAGAGCTAGGTTTAGGGCTAGGGTTATGTTTAGGGTTAGGGCTAGGGTTAGGATTTAGAGTAAGGTATAGGTCTAAGTTTATATTCATGGTAGGGTTAGGCTTTGAGTAAAGTTTGAGACTAAGGCTAGGGTTAGGTTTAGGGTTAGGGTTAGGGCTAGGGTTAGGGTTGGGGTTTTGCTTAGGGCTAGATTTAGGCCTAGATAAGAGTCAGGGTCAGGGTTAGCTTTAGGGTTTGAGTTAGGACTCAAATTAGGGCTAGGTTTACTGTTAGGGTTTGGTTTAATGTTAGCATCATGTTTAGAGCTAGGGTGAGTGTTAGGATATGAATCAGGGTCAGGGTTAGTTTTAAGGTTATGGTTAGTACTCAATTAGGGCTAGGATTAGTTCTTATAGTAGTTTCGGGTTTGGATTAAGTTAAGGTTTAGGTTTAGGTCTATTGCTCGATTTTGTTTTAGTCTAGGGTTTGGGTTAGGGCTAGTTTTACCATTAGTATTAGGGTTAAGGCTAGTGTTAGTTTTAGGCTTAGACTTAGGGTTAGGGTTATATTTATAATTGGGTTTATATCTAGGATTAGGCTAGAATTAATGATAGGGCAAGGGTTAGGGCCAGGGTTAGAGTTATGGTAAGGGATAGGGTTAGAACTAGGGATAGGGATAGTGTGAGAGTTAGAGTTAGTGATAGGGCTAAAATTAGAGTTAGGGTTTTGGATAGGGTTAAATTACGGCTAGGATTAGGGCTAGGGTTAGTGTTCAGGTTAGGCTTAGCAATAAGGATAGGGTTAGGTTTAAGTTTAGGATAAAGAATGGCGTTATAGCTAGGTTTAAACGTAGGGTGAGGGTTAGATTTACAGTTAGGGTTCTGGTTGGGGTTAGGGTTATGATTAAGGCAAGTTTTAGGGCTAGGATGAGGGCTAGTGTTTGTTTTATATTCAGGACTAGGATTAGTGCTAGGGCTAATATCAGGTCTAGGGTTATGGTTAAAGATAGTTTTAGGGTTAGGCTTATGGCTACGTCTAGTGTAAGGGTTAGGTTTAGGGAAAGGGTCAGGTTTAGAGCTTGGGAATTATTAGGATAAGGATTTGGCTTAGGTAAGGGTTTAGGTTTACGGCTCAAATTAGCATTAGGGTTAGGGTTACAGTATAGTTAGGGTTTGTTTTAAGGTTCAGGTTTGGTTTAGGGTAATTGATACACTTAGCATTAGTGATAGGGTTAGTTTAGGCTTAGGGTTAGCATTAGGATAAGGGTTATGATTAGGGTAATTGATAGGGTTAGATTCGATTAGAACTAGAGTTATGGTTAGGAATATGCCTTGAGTTAGGGTTAGAGTTAGTGTTAAAATTAAGGTTAGGGTTAGGTTTAGAGTTATGTTTAGAATAAAGGTTAGGTTTTGAGCTAGGGTTAGAGCTACGTTTAGGGTTAGGTCTAGGGATGGGATTACGGTAGGTTTAAGATTAGGGTTAGAGTTAGGGCTAGGGTTATCATTAACATTATGGTTAGGGTTAAGGTAACGGATAGGGTTAGTTCAGGTTTAGATTTGGTTTAGAGTTAGAATTAGTGATAGTTTTAGGATTAGAGCTATGGTTATGTTTAGGTTCATGGTTAGGTTTATGGTTTGATCTAGAGTTAGGGCTATGCTGAATGTTAATTTTAGGGTTATGTCTCTGGTTAGTTTTCCAGTTAGGGTTAGGGTTAACATAAGTTTTCTGGCCAGGATTGTCAATAAGTTTTGGTTTAGGGTTAGGGTAATGGGTAGGTTTAGAGCTAGGTTTAGGGATAGGTTAAGTTTAGGATTTGGGCTAGGTTTAGGGTGAGAGTTAGGGATAGGTCTAGGTTTATGTTTAGGGTAAAGGTTAGGCTTTGACTATCTTAGGACTAAGGCAAGGGCTAGGGTTAAGTATAGGGCTAGTGTTAGTGTTAGGGTTATGCTTAAGGCTAGGTTTAGGCCTAAAATTAGCTCTATGTTTAGTGTTAGGTTTAGGCCTAGGGTTAGGGCTATGGGTAATGTAAGATCTAGGGTTATGGTTAGGGCTAGTTTTAGGGTTAGGGTTATGGCTGGGTCTAGAATTAGGTTTAGGTTTTGGTTAGTTTCAGGTTTAGAGGTAGGTTTAGTGTTAAAGGCAGGGTCAGTGTTTGGGTTAGAGTTAAAGTTAGGGTTACAGCCAGAATTAGGACTAGGTTTAAGTCTAGGGTTTGAGTTAGTGTTTGGGTGAGGTAAAGGGTTTTATTAGGGCTAGGACTAGGATTTTGTTTAGGTCTAGAGCTAGAGTTCAGGCTAGATTTAGGATTAGGTTTAGGTCTAGAGCTAGTGGTAGGGTTAGGTTTAGGCATAAGGTTAAAAGTAGGGATAGTGTTAGGGTTTGGTTTAGGGTTAGGGTCAGGTTTAGCCCTAGGGTATATGTTATGGTCAGAATGAGGGTCAGGGTTAGGATTAGGGTTTGGGATAGCATTAGAGCTAGAATGAGATCTAGGGTTAGGACTACTGATAGGGTTAGGATTTGGTTAGCCTAAGGATTAAGGATAGGTCTAGGGTTACCATTAGGTTTTAGGTTTTGCTCAGGGTAAGGCATAGGGTTAGGGCTAGGGTTAGGTTTATGGTTAGGGTTAAAGCTAGGTTTAGGGCTCAGGTTAGGACAAGTTTTTGTGTGAGGTTTAAGGCTATGGTTAGGGCAATGGCTAATATAAGAACTAGGGTTACAATTAGGGTTAGAGGTAGGGATAGGTTAAGTGTTAGGGTTAGGTTTAAGATTCAGGTAATATTTATAGCTAGGGTTAGTGTTAGGATATCAGTCATGCCAGGGTTAGTTTTAGGGTTAGGGTTAGAACTTGAATTAGGGCTAGGGTTACTGTTAGGGTTCAGTTTAAGTTAAGGATAGTGTTTAGAGCTAGGATGAGTGTTAGAATATAATTCAGGTTCAGGGTTATTTTTAAGGTTATGATTAGGTCTCAAATTAGGGATAAGGTTAGATCTAGGTGTAGTGCTATGTTTTGTTTTAAGTTAAGGTTAGTGTTAGGCCTGTTGCTTGGTTTTGTTTTAGTGTTATGGTTAGGGTTAGAGCTAGTTTTATGATTAGCTTTAGGGTTAGGGCTAGGGTTATGGTTAGGTTTAGGATTAAGGCTAGATTCAAAGATTAGGGCTAGGTTTTTTGTTAGGTATAGGTCAAGAATTAGGGCTAGAACTAATGTCAGGTCAAGGGTCAAATTAAGTGATATTTTTAGGGTTACCTTTATGACTAGGTCAAATTTTAAGTGTTAAGTTTAGGGAAAGGGTCAGAATAAGAGCTGGGGTATAATTAGGGTCAGAGTCAGGCTTCGGTTTGGGTTAGGATAAAGTTTAGGTTTAAGGCTCAAATTAGCATTAAGGTTAGAATTAGGGTTAAGGTAATGGATAGTGTTAGGTTTAGAGTTCAGGTTAGGTTTAAGATAGTGATAGTTTTAGGGTTAGGCTTAGGGTTAGCATTAGGGTCATGGTTATCATTAGGGTAATTTATAAGGTTAGACTTAGGGTTAGGGCTAGGGTTATGGTTAAAATGAGGGCTAGAATTAGGGTTAGGGTCAGGGTTAGTGTGAGGGTTACAGTTAGGATTAGGTTTAGGGTACGGTTTAGGGTTTGAGCTAGGATTTTTGCTATGGCTAAGGTTTATTTAGAGTTTTGTCTATGTTTATGGTCATGGTTAGTGTTACAGTTAGGGTGGGGGTTATCATTAGGGTTAGGGTAATAGGTTTAGATGTCAGATTAAAGAAAGGGTTAGGTTTAGGTTAGCCTTAGGTTTAGGTTTAGAATTAGATTTAGGATTTGAGCTAACTTAGATTTAGGGTTAGGGTTAGGTTCACTGTTAGTTCTAGGATTAGGTTTTGGATTAGGGTTACGGTACATTTACCTTTAGGTCTAGTGTTATCATTAGGGTTAAGTTTAGGGTTAGGATAATGCGTAGGGTTCGAGCTAGGGTTTGGGCTAGTGTTAAGGTTAGGATTAGGGCTAAGGTTAGGGCTATGTTTAGGCCTTGGGTTAGTGTTAGCATTAGGTTAAGTGTAATAGTTAGGGATTGAGCTAAGTTTAGGGCTAAGGTGAGGGTTAGGGTTACAGTCAGGGCTAGGGTAGGGTTAGGGTTAGATTTAGGGCTAGGGTTAGCATTAGTTTTAGGGTTATGGTTAGTGTAATGGATAGAGATAGAGCTAGAATTTGGGCTATGTTTACAGTTAGGATTAAAGCTAGAGTTAGTGAGGTTTAGAGTTTGGGCTAGGGTTATGTTTAGGGTAAGGTTTAGGGTTTGAGCTAGAGTTAGGGCTAGAACAAGGGTTAGGGTTAGGTTTAGGGTTAGGGCTAGGTTTAGGGTTCGAGTTATCCTTAGGATTAGGTTTAGGTCTGTAATTATGGCTAGGTTTTGTGTGAGGTTTAGGGCTCGTGTTAGGTATATGGGTAATGTAAGTGCTAGAGTTATGGTTATGGCTAGATTTAGAGTTCATCTAGTGTTACAGTTAGTTTTTGGGTTAGAATAATGTTTAGAGTTAGGGTTTTTGTTAGGGTAAGTGTCAGGGTTCAGGATAGGATTAGGTTTAGTGTTAGGTCCATAATGAGGACTAGGGTAGGTCTAGGGATAGAGTGAGTGTTTGGTTTGGTTACGGGATATTGCTAGGGCTAAGACTAGGGTTATGGCTATATTTAGGATTAGGTTTAGGTCTATTGCTAGGGTTAGTGTTAGGTTTAGGGTTAGGATTACTGGTAGGGCTAGGGTTAGGTTTTGGATAAAATTTAGGGTCAGGTTTAAACCTAGGTTTAGTGTTAGGTTCAGAATAAGGGTCAGGGTTAGGGTTAGGGTTTGGGTTAAGTTTAGAGCTAGAATGAGGGCTAAGGTTAGTACTAGGAATGGAGATAAGGTTTGGGGTAGGCATCAAATTAGGGTTAGGACTAGGGTAGCAATAGGGTAAGGGTTTGACTAACTGTAAGACATACGGTTAGAGCTAGGATTAGGACTAGGGATAAGGCTAGGGTTAGGGCCAAGGTTAGGGTTAGGGTTAAAGTTAAGTTTAAGCTTGAATTAGGGCTAGGTTTTGTGTTAGCTTTAGGTCTATGGCTAATTTAAGAACTGGCATTATGATTAGGGCTAGTTTTAGGGTTAGGTTTAGGGTGAGGTCTAGTGTTAGGATTAGGTTTAGGGATAGGTTGATGTGTAGAGCTAGGGTTAGTGTTAAGTTCGGAGTCAGTGTTAGTATTAGTTCTAGATTTAAGGTTAGGTCTCAAATTAGGTCTAGCGTTAGGACTAGGTGTAGGTTTAGGTTTTGGTTTAGGTTAAGGTTTAGAGTCACTGCTATGGCTCAGTTTTGCTTTAGAGCTAGGGCTAGGGTTAGGGCTAATTTTCAAATTAGCATTAGGGTTAGAGCTAGTGTTAGGGTGTGGTTTAGGCTTATTTTTAGGGTTATATTTAGAGTTAGGGTTAGATCTAGCTTTAGGACTACAGTGAAGGTTAGGTCTAGGGTTAGGTCTAGGGTTTGAATTATCATAAGAAATAGGGTAAGAACTAGGGATAGTGCTAGTGCGAAAGTTAGAGTTAGTCTTAGTGTTAGGTTTAGATATAGGGTTAGAATTATGGCTTAATTAGGGCTAGGATTAGAGCTAGGGTAAGTATTAAGGCTGAGCCTAGGTTTATGGCTAGGGTTATGGTTATGCTTATGGTTAGGTATGATGTTATAGCTAGCTTTAGAACTAGGGCGAGGGTTAAAATTAGGTTTACATCTATGGTTAGTTAGGGTTAGGTTTAAAATTAAGGCTAAGATTAGGGCTAGGATTCAGGCTAGAGTTTGTTCTAGTGTTAGGGCTTCATTAGGTCTAGGGCTAATGTCAGGTCTAGGTTATGGTTAGAGATAGTTTTAGGGTTAAACTTATTAGTGTTAGGATTAGGTTTATGGATATGCTTAGGTTTAAGGTTCAGGTTAGGTTTATGGTAATGTATAGGTTTAGGGTTAGGAATAGGTTCAGGGTTATCTTAGGTTTAGCATTAGGTTTAGGATTAGGTAATGGATAGGGTTATAGCTGGGGTTAGGGCTAGGTTTATGGTTAGGATTAAGGCTAGGGTTAGGGTTAGGTTTTGGGTAATGGCAAGGGTTAGGGTTAGGGTTAGGTTTAGGGTAAGTGTTAGAGCTAGAATTAGGTTTTTGGTTAGGGTTAAAGTTAGTGTTAGGGCTCCGATTAGGGATAGGTTTTGGGTTAGATTAGGGCTAGATTTTGGGCTTCAGCCAATGTAAGAACTATGGTTATGATTAGAACTCGTTTTAGGGTTAGGGTTAGGGCTAGGTATAGGGTTAGGTTTAGGTTTAGGTTTTGAGTGATGTTTAGACCCTGGTGTAGTGTTAGGGTCAGAGTCAGGGTCAGGGTTTGTTTTAGGGTTAGGGATAGGACTCGAATTAGAGCTAGGTTTAGGGCTAGGTGTAGGCTTAGGGTTTGGTTTATGTTAAAGGTTAGGGTTAAGGCTATGGCTTGGTTGTTTTGTAGGGCTAGGGCAGGTTAAGGCTAGTTTTAGGATTAGCATTAGTATTTCGGCTTGTATTAGTGAGAGGTTTAGCTTAGGGTTAGGGTATGATTAAGAGTTAGGCTTAGATATAGAATTAGTGCTAGAGCTAGGGTTAGGGCTAATGTAAAGGCAAGTGATAGGAATATGGTAAGGGATAGTGTTAGCACTAGAAATACGACTAGGGTGAGAGTTAGAGTTAGTCTTAGGACTAGGGTTAGGTTGGGTTTTGGGGTAAATTAGGGCTAGGATTATGTCTAGCATTTGTACTAGGGTTAGACCTAGTTTTAGACTTAGGTTTAGGTTTTTGGATAGGTTTAGGTTTAGAGGAAGGGATGGGGTTAGAGCTAGTTTTAGAGCTAGGTCGAAGGTTAGAATTTCGGTTAGGCCTAGGGTTATGGTTTGGTTTAATAATAAGGCTAGGTTTAGGGCTAGGATGTGGCCTACGGGTTGTTTTAGGGTGATGGCAAAAATTAGGGCTAGGGCTAGTGTCAGGTCTAGGCTTACATTAGGGATAGATTGAGGGTTAGATTTATGACTAGGTCTAGTGTAAGGGTTAGGTTTAGGGTAAGGGTCAGGTTTAGAGCTAGGGGTATTATTACAGTTAGAATTAGGTTTCATGTTTGGTTTAGGTAAGGGTTTATGTTTAGAGCTTGAATTAGCATTAGAGTTTGGTTAGGGTAATGATAGGTTTAGGTTTAGGTTTAGGGTTCATGTTATGTGTAGGGTAATTGATAGGGTTAGAGTTAGCAAAAGGGTTAGGGTTAGGCCTAGGGTTATGTTTGTGTTAGGATTAAAGCTAGATTTGGGGTTTGGATGAGGGCTAGGTTTTGTGTTAGTGTTAGGGCAAGTTTTAGAGATAGTGATAATGTCAGGTTTAGGGTTACAGCTATGGATAGTTATATGGTTAGGTTCATGGCTAGGTCTAATATTAGGTTTAGGGTAAGGGCCAGGTTAAGGGTAAGGTGTATTTTTAGGGTCAGGGTCAGGATTCGGTTTTGTGTTAGGTTAATTATTAGGATTACAGCTCAAATTAGCATTAGGTTAAAATTAGGGTTAGGTTAATGGATAGGTTTAGGTTTAGGATTTAGGTTAAGATTAGGGTAATTGGTAGGGTTAGGGTTAGTGATAGGGTTAGGGTTAGGCCTTGGGTTAGCATTTGGGTTAGGGTTATAGTTAGGGTAATGAATAGCATTAGAGCTAGGGTCAGGCCTAGGGTTTTGGATAAAATTAGGGCTAGAGTTAGGGTTAGGGTTAGGGCTAGGGCTAGGGTTAGGGTTTGGGTTAGGTTTAGGGTACAGGTTATTTTTTGAGGTAGGTTTAGAGCTAGGGTGAGGGTTAGGTTTAGGATTATGTCTAGGGCTAGATTTATGGTTAAGGTTAGGGTTAGTGTTAGGGTTAGGGCTAAGGTTATCTTTAGAGTTAGGTTAATGGATAGGGTTAGATGTCAGGTTAGGATTAGGCGTAGTTTTAGGTTTAGGCTTAGTGTTAGGGTTAGGGCTAAGATTATCATTAGAGTTAGGGTAATGGATAGGGTTAGATTTCAGGTTAGGGTTTGGGGTAGTTTTAGGTTTAGGGTTAGTGTTAGGGGTTGGAGTAGGGTTAGTGTCAGAGTAAGGGTTAAGGTTTTATCTAGGGTTAAGGCTACAATGAGGGTTAGGTTTAGGGTTATGTCTAGTATTAAATTTACAATTAGGATTAGAGCTAGGTTTATCATTAGGTTTAAGGTTCTGTTTAGGGTAATGGATAAATTTAGAGATAGTATTAGGGCTAGTGTTAACATTATGATTAGGGCTAGGATTAGCTTTAGGTTTAGTGATATGTTATGTTTAGGGTTTGGTTTTGGGTTTTATCCAGGGTTAGGTCTAAGGCGAGGGTTAAGGTTCGCATGATGGTTAGGCTTAGGATAAGGGATAAGGTAAGGTTAGGGTTAGGGTTACACTTTGGGCTAGATTTAGGCCTAGGATTAGGGCTAGGTTTTGTGTTAGGTTTAGAGCTAGTTTTAGTGCTATGGTAAAATAAGGGTTATGTTTACGGTAATGGCTAGGTCTAATGTTAGGTGTAAATTTCGGTTAGGGTCAGTTTTATAGCTAGGGTTAGTGTTAGTGTCAGGGTCTGTGTTTGGATTAGGGTTAGGGTTAGGGCTAGAGCCAGAATTAGGATTGGTTAAGTCTAGAGGTAAAATTAGTGTTTGGCTTAGGTTAAAGTCTATCTTAAGAGCTAGGGCTAGGTTTTTGTTTAGGTCTTAGCTAAAGATATGTCTAGATTTAGGATTAGGTTTAATCTAGGGCTAGTTTTAGGGTTAGGTTTAGATATAGGGTTATGGGTAGGGCTAGTTAGGGTTTGGTTTAGGTTCAGGGTCAGAATAAGGGTCAGGGTGAGGGTTAGAATTTGGAGTATGGTTATAACAAGAAAGAGGGCTAGGGTTAGGACTAGTAATAGGATTAGGGTTTGGGTTAGACTAAGGATTAGTTTTAGGACTAGGGTTAGCATTAGGGTTGGGATTTGGCTAGGGTAAAGATAAGGTTAGAGCTAGGTTAGAGCCATGGTTCGGGTTAGGTTTAGGGCTAGTGTTAGGGTTAGTGTTAGGTTGAAAGCTAGGGTTAGGTATCAGATTTGGGCTAGGTTTTGGTTAGCATTAGTTTTAAGATTATGGCTAGTGTATGATCTAGGTTTATGATTAGAACTAGTTTTAGAATTAGGGTTAGGACTAGGTCGAGTGTTAGAGTAAGTTTTAGGTTTAGGGTGATGTTTAGTGGTAGGGTTAGTGTTAATGTCAGAGACAGGTTCAGAAGTAGTTTTAGAGTTAAGATTAGGACTCGAATTACTTCTAGGCTTAGGGCTAGAGGTAAGATTAGGGTTTGGTTTAGATAAAAGTTTAGGGTTAGTGTTATGGTTCAATTATGTTTTAGGTCTAAGCCTATGGTTAGGGCTTGTTTTAGGATTAGCGTTAGGGTTAGGGTTAGTGTTTGGGTTAGGATTCAGTGTAGAATTAGGGTTAGATATAGTGTTAGGTTTAGTTCTAGGGTTAGGGCAAGGTTTAAGGTTAGGGCTAGTGTTAATCTAGACTACGACTAGGAATAAGGTTATTGTAAGTGATAGGGTTAGAACTAGGGTTTTGATTAAGGCTAGTTTTAGGATTAGGTTAAGTCTAGATGTAGTGTTATTAATGTTATTAATGTTAGGGTGATTTTTAAAACTAGGATTAGTGTTATGGTCAGTGTCAGAGTCAGGGTTAGTTTTAGACTTAATTTTAGGGCTAGTTGTAGGGTTAGCATTTGATTTAGGTTAAGGGTTAGGATTAGGGCTATGACTTGGTTTTGCTTTATGGCTAGTGCTATGAATAGGGCCAGTTTTACAATTAGCATTATGATTATGGGTAGTGTTAGGATTTGGTTTAGGCTTATTGTTACAGTTAAATTTAGAGTTAGGTTTAGATTTAGACTTAGGCTTAGATCTAGGTTTAGGATTAAGGCTAAGGATAGAACTAGGACTAGGGCTAGGGCAAGAGTTAGAGTTAGTCTTATGGCTAGGTTTAGGGTTAGGATAGGATTAAATAAAGGCTAGGATTAGCATTAGGCTTTGGGTTAGGCCTAGGTTTAGGGCAAGGGTTAGAGTTAAGTTCTGTGTTAGGGTTAGGGCTAAGGTTAGGGCAATGGTTAATGTAAGAACTAGGGTTACCATTAGGGTTAGTTTTAGTGTTAGGGTATGGGTTAGGTTTAGTGTTAGGGTTAGGTTTAAGGTTAGGGTGATATTTATATCTAGGTTTTATGTTAGGATAGGAGTCAGGGTCAGGTGGAGGGTTAGGGTTAGAGTTAGGACTTGAATTAGGGCTAGGGTTACTTTTAGGGTTCAGTTTAAGGTGAGGGCGGTGTTTAGAGCTAGGTTGAGTGTTAGGATATGAGTCAAGGTCAGGGTTGGTTTTAAGGTTAGGGTTAGGACTCGAATTAGGGCTAGTGTTAGGTCTAGTTGTAGTGTTAGGGTTTGGTTTAAGTTATGGTTTAGGTTTAGGGCTAACACTCGGTTTTGTTTTAGTCCTAGGGTTAGGATTAAGGCTAGTGTTAGTGTTAGGCTTAGGCTTAGTGATTGGGTTAGGGTTAAATTTGGATATAGGTTTAGATCTAGGGCTAGCGATAGAACTAAGGATAGGGCAAGCATTATGGCTAGGTTTAGGGTTATAGTAAGGGATAGGGTTAAAACTAGGGATAGGGCTAGGGCGAGAGTTAGTCTTAGGGCTAGGGTTAGGGTTAGAGATAGGGCTCAATTAGGGCTAGGATTAGGGCTAGGTTTAGTGTTTAGTTTAAGCCTAGGGTTAGGGTTAGGGTTAGGGTTTAGAGTTAGAGTTTAGAGTTTAGGTTTAGAGTTAGGGCAAAGTTTGGGGTAAGGGATGGCTTTTTAGTTATGTTTAGAGGTAGGGTGAGGGTTATAATTAGGATTAGGACTATGATTAGGGTTAGGGTTATGATAAAGGCTAGGTTTAGGGCTATGATGAGGGCTCAGGTACTTTTTTTAAGGGTTAGGGCTAGGATTAGTGCTAGGGCTAATTTCAGGTCCAGAATTATGGTTAAAGATAGTATTAGGGTTAGGATTATGAGTATGACTATGTAAGGGTTAGGTTTAGGGTTAGTGTCAGGTTTAGAGCTAGGGGTATTATTAGGGTCAAGTTGTGGGTTAGGGTTTGGGATAGGTTAAGGTTTAAAGTTAGGGCTCAAATTAGCATTAGGGTTAGGGTTAGGGTTATGGTAATGGATAGAGTTAGAAATCAGTTCAGGGCTAGGATCATGGTTATGATTAGGGCTAGGTTTTGGGTTAAGTTAGTGCTAGGGTTAGGGTTACAGCTAATATAAGTACAGGGGTCATGATTATGGCTAATTTTAGTGTTTTAGGGCTAGGTTTAGTGTTAGGTTTATGGCTAGGATTAGGGTGATATTTAGACCTCGGTTTAGTGTTATGGTCAGAGTAAGGGTCAGGGTTAGTTTTAGTGTTTGGCTTAAAACTCGAATTAAGGCAGGAGTTAGGGCTAGGTGTAGGGTTAGGGTTTGGTCTAGGTTAAGGGTTAGGGTTAGAGCTTTGGCTCGGTTTAGTTTTAGGGCTAGGGTTAGGGTTAGGGCAAATTTTAGGATTAGTGTTAGGGTTAGGGCTAGTCTTAGAATTAGGCTTAGGCTTCAGTTTAGGGTTAAATTAAGAGTTAGGATTTTATCTAAGGTTATTGCTAGGGCTAAGTATAGGGCAAGGGTTAGGACTAGGATTTGGCATAGGGTTAGGTTTATGAGAAGGGAGAGGATTAGAATGAGTGATAGGGCCATTGTGAGAGTTAGAGTTATTCTTAGGGCTAGGGTTAGGGTTAGGGTTAGGGATAGGGCTAAATTACGGCTAGGGTTAGAGTTAGGGCTAGGGTTAGAGCTAGTTTTAGAATTAGCATCAGGATTTGGGCTAGTTTTAGGCTTCGGAATTGAGTTAGGGTTAGATTTAAAGTTAGTTTTCAATCTAGTGTTAAAGCTAAGGCTAAGGATAGGGCAATTGTGACAACAAGGGTTAGGGTTAGATTTGGGATTACGTTTAGGGTAAGGGTTGTGGTTTTGACTAGGTTTAGGGCTAGGGCAAGGGTTAATATTAGGGTTATGGCTAGAGTTAGGGTTAGGGTTATGATTAAGGCTATGTTTATGGCTAGGATAAGGTTTAGGGTTTGTGTTAGTGTTAGGGATAGTATTAGGGCTAGGGCTAATGTCAGTTCTAGGGTTATAGTTAGGGCTAGATTTAGTGTTAGGTTTATGGCTTGGTCCAGTGTAAGGATTAGGTTTAGGGTGAGATTCAGGTTTATATCAAGGGTTATATTTAGGTTCAGGATCAGGTTTATGGTTTGGGTTATGTTAGGGTTTCAGTTTAAGATAATGACAGGGTTAGTTTTAGGGTTTAGGTTTGGTTTACTGTAATGAATATGGTTAGGGTTAGGCCTAGGGTTAGCTTAAGGTTAGGGTTACTGATAGGGTAATGGATAGGTTTAGACCAAAATTTAGGGATATGGTTATGTATAGGATTAGGGCTAGTTTTGGGTTAGGCTTAGGTTTAAATTTAGGGTTAAAGCTAGGTTTAGGACTCGGATTAAGGCTAGGTTTTGGGTTAAGGTAGGGCTAGGGTTAAGGCTACGGATAATGTATGAAGTAGGGTTATGATTAGCGCTAGTTATAGGTTTAGGGTTAGGGCTAGTACTAGTGTTAGGTTGAGGTTTACGGTGATGATGATGTTTAGAGCCAGGGTTAATGTTAGGGTCAGAGTCAGGGTCAGGGTTAGTTTTCAGGTTAGGGTTAGGACTAGAATTAGGGATATGGTTAGGACTAGTTGTAGGGTTTGTGTTTGATTTAGGTTAAGGGTTAGGGTTATGGCTATGAATCGGTTTGTTTTAGGGCTAGAGCTAGGGTTAGAGCTAGTTTTAGGATTAGCTTTAGTGTTAGGCCTAGTGTTAGATTTAGAATTAGGTGTAGGGTTCGGGTTAGATTTAGAGTTAGGGTTAGATCTAGGATTATGACCAGAGCTATGAATAGGGCTAGGGTTACACCACGGGTTAGGGCTAGGATTAGGGTTCTAGTAAGGGATAACGTTAGAACTAGGGTTAGGTTTAGGGTGAGAATTAGAGTTAGTCTTTGGGCTAGAGTTAGTTTTAGGGTTAGGGATAGGGCTAAATTAGGGCTAAGATTAGGGCTAGAGTTAGTGTTAGGGTTAGGCCTAGTGTGTGGGTTAGGGATAAAATTAAGGCTATGTTCAGGGCTAGATAAGGGTTAGGGTTTGTGTTAGGGTTAGGGCTAGGATTAAGGCTAGGCTTAATATCAGATCTAGGGTTAAGGTTAGGAATAGTATTAGGGTTAGGTTTATGGCTAGGTCTAGTGTAAGGTTTAGGTAGGGTAAGAGTCAGGTTTATAGCTAGGGGAATTATTAGGGTCACGCTCAGTTTTAGGGTTTGGTTTAGGTTTGAGGTTAGGTTAGGGCTCGAATTAGCATTAGGGTTAGGGTTACCATAATGATTGGGTTAGGTCTAGGGTTCAAAGTAGCTTTAAGGTAATTGATAGGTTTGGGGAAAGTGTAGGGTTAGGGTTAAGCCTAGGATTAGCATTATGGTAAGGGTTATTTTTAGGGTAATGGATACAGTTAGAGTTAAGTTTAGGGCTAGGGTTATGGTTAGGATTAGATTTGTGTTAGGGTTAAGGTGAGGGTTAGAACTAGGATTAGGTTTAGGATTATGTTTAGCGAAAGGGTTAGGTTCTGAGGTATGATTATGGCTAGGCTGAGAGTTAAGTTCAGAGTTAGGTCTAGGGATAGGAGTATGGTAAATTTTGGGTTAGGGTTGGTGTTAAGGTTAAACCTAGGTTTAGTGTTAGGGTCAGAATAAGGGTCAGGGTTACTGTTAGGGTTTGGGATAGTGTTAGAGTTAAAATAAAGGCTAGGGTTAGGACTATTAATCGGGTTAGTGTTTTGGTTAGTCTGAGAATTATGGATAGGTCTAGGGTTACTCTTAGGTTTAGGATTTCGCTTAGGTTAAAGGATTGATTTAGATGTTGGGTTAGGGCTATGATTAGGGTTAGAGTTAGAGTTAAAGCTAGGTTTAGGGCTCAGTTTAGGGCTAGTTTTGTGTTAGGTTTAGGGCTAGGATTAGGGCAATGGCTAATGTAAGAACTAGGGTTACCATTAGAGTTAGTTTTAGGGTTAGGGTTAGGGGTAGTTTGAGTGCTAGGTTTAGGTTTAAGGTTAGGTTGATATTTTTAGCTATGATTCTTGTTAGGATAGGAGTCAGGGTCAGGGTTAGTTTTAGGTTTAGCGTTAAGAGTCGAATTAGGGCTATTGTTAATGTTAGTGTTCGGTTTGAGTTTAGGGCAGTGTTTAGAACTAGGGTGAGTGGGTCAGGATTAGTTTTAAAGTGAGGCTTAGGACTCGAATTAGGGCTAGGTTTAGGTCTAGGTGAAGTGTTAGTGTTTGGTTTAAGTTAAGGTTTAGGGTTAGGGCTATTGCTCGGTTTTGGTTTACTGCTAGGATTAGGTTTAGGGCTAATTTTATGATTATCCTTAGAGTTAGGGCTAGTGTTAGTGGTAGGCTTAGGCTTAGGTTTAATGTTAAATTTAGTTAGGGTTAGGGCTAGGACTAACTTGAGGGCAAGTGTTAGGGCTAGTGTTAGGTTTACGGTAGCAGATAGGGATAGAACTAGGGACAGGGCTAGGGCTACTGCAAGATTTAGAGTTAGTCTTAGGGCTAGGGTTAGGATAGGGTTATAGATAGAGCTAAATTAGGGCTAGGATTAGGGCTAGGTTCTGTGTTTAAGCCTAGGCTTAGGGTTAGGGTTAGGTTTAAATTTAGGGTAAGGGATGATGTTATAGGTAGATTTAGAGGTAGGGTGAGGGTTAGAATTAGGGTTAGGTGGAGGGCTAGAATTAGGGTTATGATTAAGGAGTTTTAGGGCTAGGATGAGGGCTAGGTGTGTTTTTAGAATTAGGGCTAGGATTAGGGCTAGGGCTAATTTTAGGTCCAGAATTTGGTTAAAGATAGGTTTAGGATTAGGTTTATGGCTACATCTAGGCTAAGGGTTACATGTTGGGTTACAGTCAAGTTTCAAGCTAGGGGTATTATTAGGGTCAAGGTCTGGGTTAGGGTTTGGGATAGGTTAAGGTTTCAAGTTTGGGCTTGAATGAATTTTCAGATTAGGGTTAGGGTAAAGATAGGGTTAGATTTAGGATTCATGTTAGGTTTAGGGTAAGGAAATGGTTAGGATTTGGGATAGGGTGAGGTTTATGCCTAGGGTTATCATTATGGTTTGGGTTATGGTTATATTAATGGATAGAGTTAGAGATGAATTTAAGGCTAAAGTTATGCTTACAATTAGGGCTAGTGTTAGGGTTAGGTTAGGTTTAAAGTTAGGGTCAGGATTAGGTTTTGGGTTATGTTAGGGCGAGGGTTAGGGTTACAGCTAATGTAAGTACTAGGTTTACAATTAGGGCTAGTTTTAGGGTTTTAGTGCTAGGTTTAGTGTTAGGGTTAATTTAGGGTTCGGGTGATGTTTAGAGCTAGAATTGTAGAGTTGGTGACAGGTTCAGGGTTAGTTTTCAGGTTTGGCTTCCAACTCGAATTAGAGCTAGGGTTAGGTCTAGTTGTAAGGTTAGAGTTTGGTTTAGGTTAATGGTTAGGGTTAGAGCTCTGGCTTGGTTTTATTTTAGGGCTAGGTCTAGGGTTAGGGCTCATTTTAGGATTAGTGTTATGGTTTGGGCTAGTGTTAGGGTTAGGCCTAGGCATCGGTTTAGGGCTAGATTTAGAGTTATGTTTTGCCTAAGGTTAGTGCTAAGGATAAGGATAGGGCAAGGGTTAGCACTAGGGTAAGGGCTAGGATTAGGGTTATGGTAAGGGACAATAATATAACGAATGATAGGGCTAGTGTAAGAGTTAGAGTTAGTCTTAGGGCTAGGGTTAGGTTTAGGTTTAGGGATAGGGCTAAATTATGGCTAGGGGTATGTTAGGGCTAGGGTTAGGGCTAGTTTTAGGAATAGGCTTAGACATCGAGTTATGGTTAGATTTAGAGTTAGGTATTGATCTAGGGTTAGTGCTAGGGCTAAAAATAAGGCAAGGGTTACCATTAGGGTTAGGGTTAGAGTTCAGATTCAGTTTAGGGTAAGGATGTGGTTATAGCTAGGTTTAGGGCAAGAGCGAAGGCTACTATTAGGGTTAGAACTAGGGTTAGCGTTAGGGTTATGATTAAGGCTATTTTTAGGGCTACGATGAGGACTAGGATTTGTTTTAGGGTTAGGGATAGTATTAGGTCTATTGCTAATGTCAGGTCTAGAGTTACAGTTAGGGATATATTTAGTGTTAGATTTATGGCTTGGTCCAGTGTAAGGATTAGGTTTTTGGTTAGGGTCAGGTTTAGATCTAGGGTTATTTTTAGAATCAGGGTCAGGATTAGGGTTTGGGTTAAGGGTGCAGGGCTCAAATTAGTGTTAGATTTAGGATTAGGGCAATGACAGGATTAGGTTTAGGGTTTAGTTTTGGTTTAGTGTAATGTATAGGGTTAGGGTTAGGCCTAGGGTTATCAGAAGGATTAGGGTTATCATTAAGGTAATGGATAGGGTTAGGCCTAAGTTTAGGGCTAGGGTTATGATAGGATTAGGGCTAGTGTTTGGGTTAGTGTTAGGTTTAAGTATAGGGTTAAAGCTAGGTTTAGGACTCGGATTAAGGCTAGGTTTTGGGTTAGTTTAGGGCTAGGGTTAAGGCTACCGCTAATGTATGATGTAGGTTTATGATTACAGCTAGTTATAGGGTTAGAGTTAGGGTCTAGATCTAATGTTAAGGTTAGGTTTACAGTGATAATGATGTTTAGAGCCAGGGTTAGTGTTAGGGTCAGAATCAGGGTCAGGGTTAGTTTGGGGTTAGGATTAGACTATAATTAGGGATAGGGTTAGGGCAAGGTGTAGGGTTAGGGTTTGGTTTAGGTTAAGGGTTAAGGTTAGGGCTATGACTTGGTTTTGTTTTAGGGCTAGCGATAGGGTTAGGGCTAGTTTTAAGATTAGTCTTATGGTTAGGGCTAGTGTAGTTGTGAGATTTGGCCTAGGTTAAGGATTAGGGATAAGAGTAGAGTTATGGTTAGATTTAGTCTTAGGGTTATGGTTAAATTTAGAGTTAGGTTTTGATCTAGGTTTTGATATAGAGCTAAATATAGGGCTAGGGTAGTCCTACACTTAGGGCTAGGTGTATGATGATGCTAAGGAATTGGGTTAGAACTAGGTATAGGGCTAGTGTGAGTGTTAGAGTTAGTCTTAGGACTAGGATTAGGGTTAAAGATAGGGCTAAATTAGGGCTTGGATTAGGGCTAGGGTTAGTGTTAGGGTTAGGGATAGGTTTAGGTTTAGGGTAAGGGATGGGAATATAGCTACTTTTAGGACTAGGGTGAGAATTAGAATTAAGGTTAATGTTAACATTAGGGTTAGGGTTATGATTAAGGCGAGGTTCATGGCTAGGATGTGGGCTAAGTTTTGTATTAGGGTTAGGGCTAGGATTAGAGCTAGGTCTAATGCCAGGTCTAGAGTACAGTAATGGATAGTTTCAGCTTTAGGTTTATGGCTAGGTCTATTGTAAAGGTTAGGTTTCTTGTTAGGGTCAGGTTTAGAGCTATGGGTATTATTAGAGTCAGAGTCAAGTTTAGGGTTTGCGTTAGGTTAAGGTTTAGGTTTAGGGCTCAAATTAGTCTTATGTTTAGGAATTGGGTAATGACACAGTTAGGTTTAGGGTTCAGGTTAGGTATAGGTTAATGGAGAGGGTTAAGGCTAGTGCTATGATTAGGGTTCGGCCTAGGGTTAGCATAAGGATTATAGCTATCTTAGGGTAATGAATAGGGTTAGAGCTAGGGTTAGGGCTAGGTTTATGGTTAGGATTTGGTCTAGGGTTAGGCTTAGGGTTATGGTTAGGGCTAGGGTTATTGTTAGGATTATTTTTAGGGTTAAAGCTAAGGTGGGGCTTGGATTAGGGCTAGGTTTTGTGATAGGTTAGGGCAATGGCTAATGTAAAAGCTAGAGTAATGATTAAGACTAGTTTTATGGTTAATGCTAGTATGGTAATGATTAAGAGTAGTTTTAGTGTTAGATTTAGTGTTAAAGTTAAGTTTAGAGCTAGGGTTAGTGTTAGTGTCACTGACAGTGCTCGGGTAGGGTAATGGTTAGGATTAAAGCCAGAATTAGAACCAGGGTTAGGTCTAGATGTAGGGTTAGAGTTTGGGTTAAGTTAAGGGTTATTGTTAAGGCTAGGTCTAGTTTGTCTTTAAGACTAAAGCTATAGTTATGGCTAGATTTAGGATTAGGTTTAGGTCTAGGGCTAGTGTTAGGGTTAGGTTTAGATATAAGTTTACCAGTAGGGCTAGTGTTAGGATTCGGTTTAGGGTTAGGTTTAGATTTAGACCTAAGATTAGTGTTAGGGTCAGAATAATGGTCAGGGATAGGGTTAGGGTTTGGGATTTGGTTAGATCTAGAATGAAGGCTAGGGTTAGGACTAGTTATAGAGTTAGGCTTTGGTTAGGCTATGGATTAGTGCTAAGAATATGGTGAGCATTAGGGTGAGGTTTGGCTTAGGGTAAGAAATAGAGTTAAAACTAGGGTTAGGACTAGAGTTAGGGATAGATTTAGGGTTAAAGCTTGTGTTAAGCCTTGGATTAGGGCTAGTTTTGTATTAGGGATAGGGCTAGTGTTATGGTTACAGCTATTGTAAGAACTAGGGTTACTATTAGGGTTAGTTTTAGGGTTAGGTTTAGGGCTAGGTCTAGTGTTAGGGTTAGGTTTAAGTTAGGGTGATGTTTAGAGCTAGGTTTAGTGTTTGGATGTGAGTCAGGGTCATGGTTATGTTTAGGGTTAGGATTAGGTGTCAAATTAGGGCTAGCGTTAGGGCTGGAGTGGTGTTAGGGTTTGTTCTAGGGTAAGGGTTAGTGTTAGGGGTATGGCTCCGTTTTGTTTTAGGGCTTGGGCTAGGGTTAGGGCTATTTTAGAATTAGCATTAGGGTTAGAACTAGTTTCAGGGTTAGGCTGAGGCATTGGGTTAGGGTTAGTTTTAGAGATAGGTTTCGATCTAGAGTTAGTACTAGGGCTAAGGATAGTGCAAGTGTTATGACTAGGATTAGAGCTTGGGTTAGGGTTACGGTAAGGGATAGGGTTAGAAGTAGGTATAGGTCTTGTCTGAGAATTATAGTTAGTCTTAATTCTAGGGTTTGGGTTAGGTTTAGGAATAGGGCTAAATTAGGGCTAGGATAAGGGCTAGGTTTAGTGTTAGGGTTAGGGCTAGAGTTAGCGTTATGGTTAGGAATTGGGCTAGTGTTAGGGTTAGGGTAAGGGTTAGGGATTAAGCTATGGTTAGGGCTAGCAGAAGTGTTAGGTTTAGTGTTAGGTCTGGGTTAGGGTTATGATTATGGTTATGGTTAGGGTTGGGTTTAGGGCTAGGGTCTTCATTAGGGTTAGGGTTAGTTTTAGAGTAATGCATTGGATTAGATGTAAGATTAGGTTTAGGGTTAAGTTTAGGTTATGGTTAAATATAGGTTTAGGGATAGATTTAGTTTTGATTTATGGTAAGGTTTAGGGTTAAGTTTATGGCAAGGTTTAGGTTTAGGGTTAGGTTGAGGGTTAGGTTTATGATTAGTGTTAGGGATAGGGTTAGGTTTAGGGCTAGGGTTACCATTAGGGTTAGGGTTAAGGTAATGTTAGGGTTAGAACTAGTGTTAGTACTAGATTTAAGGTTAGGATTGGGGCTAAGGTTAGGCTTTTGTTTAGAAATAGGGCTTCAGTTATGTTTAGGCTAAGGGTTAGGCTTTGAGCTAGGGTTATGTGTAAGGTGAGGGTTAGGGTTAGGGCTACATTTAGGATCATGGTTATGCTTAGGGTAGGTTTAGGCCTCAGATTAGGGCTAGGTTTCGTGTTAGGTTTAGGCCCAGGGTTAAGCCTATGTGTAATGAAAGATCTAGGGTTCTGGTTAGAGCTAATTTTAGGGTTAGAGTTATGGCTATGTCTAGTGTTAGGTTAAGGTTTTCAGTTAGGTCAGGTTTAGAGCTAGGTTTAGTGTTAGTCTTAGGGTCAGTGTTCAGGTTCGAGTTAGGTTTAAGCTGAAAGCCAGAATTAGGACTAGAGTTAGGTCTAAGGATACGGTTAGTGTTTGCTTTAGGTTAAGGATTATGTTAGGGCTAGGGCTCAGGTTTTTTTTTTTTTTAGGTCTAGGTCTAGAGTTATGGCTATATTTAGGATTAGGTTTAGGTCTAGGGCTAGAGTTATGGTTAGGTTTAGGTATAAGTTTACTGGTAGGGCTAGTTTTAGGGTTTGGTTTAGGGTGAGGGTCAGATTTAGACTGAGGGTTTGTGTTAGGGTAAGGATTTGAGTTAGGGTTAGAGCTACAATGAGGGCTAGGGTTAGGACTAGTAATAGGATTAGGGTTTGGATTAGGCTATAGATTAGGATTAAGACTAAGGTTAGCATTATGGATAGGGTTTGGCTTAGGGTAAGTGATAGAGTTAGAGCTAGGGATAGGGCTATGTTTAGGGTTAGGGTTAGGGCTAAGGCTAGGTTTAGGTTTAGGTTTAGGTTTACTTCTTGGGTTAGGGCTCAGATTAGGGCCAGTTTTTCTGTTAGCTTGAGGGCTAGGGTTAGGGCTATGGCTAATATAAGAACTAAGGTTATGATTAGAGTTAGTATTTGGTCTAGATCTAGTGTTAGCACTATCTTTAGGATTAGTGTGATATTTAGAACTAATGTTAGTGTTAGAATGTAAGTCAGGGTCAGGGTTAATTTTAGGACTAGGACATGAATTAGAGCTAAAAGCTTATGGCTAGGTTTAGGGTTAGGTTTTGGTTTAGGTTAACATTTAGGGTTAGGACAATGTCTCGGTTTTGTTTAAGGGATAAGGCTAAGTTTACGGCTGGTTTTAGGATTAGCAATAGTGTTAGGTCTAGTGGTAGGTTGAGGATTAGACTTAGGGTTAGAGTCAAATGTAGAGTTATGGTTAGATCTAGAGTAGGGTCTAGGGCTAGGGTTAGAGCTAAGTTTAGGGAGTGTGTTATGTTTATTGTAATGGATAGGGTTAGAACTAGAAATAGGGCTGGGGGAGAGTTAGAGTTAGTCTTAGGCCAAGGTTAGGGGTAGAGTTATGTTTAGGGCTAAATTAGGGCTAGGATTAGTGTTAGGGTTAGTGTTAGGGTTATGCCTATGGTTAGGGCTAGAGATATGGATAGTGTTAGGGTTAGGTTTAGTGATAGGGTTAGGGGTAATGATGGGGTTATACCTAAGTTCAGGTCTAGGGTGAGAGTTAAAATTAGAGATAGGGCTAGAGTTAGGGTTTGGCATAGCATTAAGGCTAGGTATAGGCCTAAGATGAGGACTAGTGTTTGTGTTAGGGTTAGGGCTAGGATTAGGACTGGTGCTAATGTCAGGTCTGGATTTATGGTTATGGTTAGTTTTAGGGTTAGGCTATGGCTAGCTCTAGTGTAAGGGTTAAGATTAGGTTAAGGGTCAGGTTTAAAGCTAGGTGTATTATTAGGGTCAGGGTACGAGTAGGGTTTGGTTTAGGTTAAGATTTAGGGTTAAGCTTTGAATTAGCTTTAGCAATAGGTTTAGGGTCTGGGTTAGGGTAATTGATAGGGTTAGGTTAAGGGTTCTGGTTAGGTTTAGAGTAAGGAATAGGGTTAGTGTTAGCAATAGTGTTACCGTTAGGCCTAGGGTTAGCATTTGGCTTAGGCTTATCTTTAGGGTAATGGATAGGGTTAGAGGTAAGGTTAGGGCTAGGGATGAGGTTAGAATTAGTAATAGGGTTAGGTTTAGGCCTAGGGTTAGAGTCTGGGTTAGTTTTGGGGTAAGTGTTAGTGTTTGAGCTAGGATCAGGGCTAGCGTGAGGGTTAGGGTTAGAGTGAGGGCTAATGTTAGGGTTAGCGTTAGGGTTATGTTTAGATTAAAGTTAGAGTTTGAGTTAGAATTAGGGTTACGGTGAGGGTTAGGTTTAGGGTTAGGTCTAGGCTTATGGTTAGGGTTACAATAGAGTTAGTCTTTACTTTAGGATTATGGCTAGGATAAGGGCAATGGTTTGTGTGATGTTTATGGGTATCATTAGGGGTATGGGTAATGTAAGAGCTAAAGATATGGTTATGGCTAGTTTTAGGGTTAGCGTTATGGATAAGTCCAGTGTTCTAGTTAGGTTTTGGGTTAGGATAAGATTTAGAGCTAGGGTTTGTTTTAGGGTAACTGTCATTGTAGGGTTAGGTTTAGGTTTAGGGTGAGGGCCAGATTTATGGCTAGCGTTGGGTCTAGGGATAGAGTTAGTCTTTATGTTAGGTTAACGGTTATTGTTAGGGCTAGGGATAGGTTTTTATTTAGGGCTAAGGCTACATTTATGACTCTATTTAGGATTAGGTTTGGTCTAGTGCTAGTGTTACTGTTAGCTTTAAGTATAGGTTTACCGGTAAAGGTAGTGTTAGTTTTCAGTTTAGGGTTAGGGTCAGGTTTAGATCTAGGGTTAGTGTTAGGATCAGAATAAGGGTCATGTTTAGGATTAGCATTAAAGCTAGGGTTAGGGTTAGCATTAGGCTTAGTGTAAGGTATGATGTTACAGCTATGTTTAGTGCTAGGATAAGGGATAAATTTAGGGTTAGGGCTAGAATTAAAATTAGGGTTAGGATTAAGTCTAGGCTTAGAACTAGGATTAGAGATAGGGATATGGCTAATGTTAGGTCTAGGTTTAAGGTTAGGCTGGGGTTAGGGATAGGGCCATGGTTCAGTTTTGTTTTAGAACTAGGCCTAGGGTTAGGGCTAGTTTTATGATTAGCAATAGTGTTAGGGCTAGTGGTAGGGTCAAGTTTAGGCTTAGATTTATTGTTATGGTTATATCTAGGTTTAGGGCTATGGCTAGCATTAGGGATAAGGTTAGGACTAGTGTTAGGGTTAGGGTTAGTGTTAGAACTAGAAATAGGGCTAGGTCAAGAGTTTGACTTAGTATTTGGGCTAGGGTTAGGGGTAGGTTTAGGGTTAGGGCTAAATTAGGGCTAGGATTAGCACTCGGGTTAGTGTTAGGTTTAGGGTTAGTGTTAGTGTTATGGTTAGGATTGGATTTAGGGGAAGGGATAGGGTTATAGCTAGCTTTAGGGCTACGGCGAGGGTTAGAAATAGGGTTAGGGATTAGGTTACGGTATGGGTTAGAATTAAGGCTAGGTTTAGTGTTAAGCTGAGGGTTTGTTTTAGGGATAGGGCTTGGATTAGGGCTAGGGTTAATGTCAGGTCTATGTTTATGGATAGTATTAGTTTTAGTGTTAGGTTATAGGTATGTCTATTATAAGGATTATGTTTAGGGTAGGGGTCAGGTTTAGAACTATGTGATTATTAGGGTCAGGGTACAGATAGAGTTTGGTTTAGGTTAAGATTTAGGGTTAATGCTTGAATTAGCAGTGGGCTAGGGTTAGGGTTATGGTAATTGAAAGAATTAGTTTTATGGTTCTGGTTAGGTTTAGAGTAATGAATAGGGTTAGCGTTAGTGATAGGGTTATCATTAGGCCAAGGGATAGCATTTGGGTTAGGCTTATCTTTAGGGTAATGGATATGTTTAGAGCTAAGTTTAGGGCTAGGGTTAAGGTTAGGATTAGGGTTAGGGTTAGGGTTAGGCCTAGGGTTAATGTTAGGGTTAGGTTTAGGGTAAATGTAGGCATTTGAGCTAGGGTTAGGGCTAGGGCAAGGGTTAGGGTTTGAGTCAGGACTAGGGTTAGGTTTAGGGTTAGGGTTATGTATAGACTGAGGATTAGAGTTTGAGCTAGGGTTAGGGCTAGGGCAAGGGTTAGCATAAGGGTTAGGTCTAAGGTTATGGTTAGGGTTATGATTAGGGTTAGGTTTAGAGCTAGGATAAGGGCTAGGTTTGTGTGATGTTTAGGCCTAACATTAGGGCTATGGGTAATGTAAGAGCTAGGGATATTGTTATGGCTAGTGTTAGGGTCAGAGTTATGGATAAATCTAGTGTTAGGGTTAGGTTTTGGTTTAGGATAAGATTTAGAGCTAGGGTTTCTATTAGGGTAAGTGTCATTGTTGGGTTAGGTTTAGTTTTATGCTTAGGGCACAATTTTTTTTTTATTGGTTGTTCAAAACATTACAAAGCTCATGACATATCATCTTCCATACATTTGATTCAAGTGGGTTATGAACTCCCATTTTTTACCCCAAATACAAGTTGCAGAATCACATCGGTTACACATCCACATTTTTACATAATACCATATTAATGACTGTTGTATTCTGATACCTTTCCTATCCCCTACTATCCCCCCTCCCCTTTCCTCTCATCTTCCCTCTCTATCCCATCTGCTGTTGTTTAATTCTCTCCCTTGTTTTTTTCCCCTTTCCCCTCACAAACTCTTATATGTAATTTTGTGTAACAATGAGGGTCTCCTTCAATTTCCATAGTTTCCCTTCTCTCTCCCTTTCTCTTCCCCCACTCATCTCTGTTTAATGTTAATCTTTTACTCATGCTCTTCTTCCCTGTTCTGATCTTAGTAGCTCTCTTTATATCAAAGAAGACATTTGGCAATTTTTTTTAAGGATTGGCTAGCTTCACTTAACATAATCTGCTCTAATGCCATCCATTTCCCTGCAAAATCCATGATTTTGTCATTTTTTAGTGCTGTGTAATACTCCATTGTGTATAAATGCCACAGTTTTTTAATCCATTCATCTATTGAAGGGCATCTGGGTTGATTCCAAAGTCTATCTATTGTGAATTGTGCTGCCATGATCATTGATGTGGCAGTACCCTATAGTATGCTTTTTTAAGGTCCTCAGAGAATAGACCAAGAAGGGCGAAAGCTGGGTCAAATGGTGGTTCTATTAGCAGCTTTCCTAGGAATCTCCATACTGCTTTCCATATTGGCCGCACAAGTTTGCAGTTCCACCAGCAATGTACAAGTGTACCCTTTTCCCCACATCCTCGCCAGCCCTTATTGTTGCTTGACTTCATAATGGCTGCCAATCTTACTTGAGTGAGATGGTATCTTAGGGTGGTTTTGATTTGCATTTTTCTGACTGCTAGAGATGGTGAGCATTTTTTCATGTACTTATTTATAGATTCTATGTCCTCCTCTGAGAAGTGTCTGTTCAGGTCCTTGGCCCATTTGTTGATAGGGTTGTTTGTTATCTTGTTGTTTAATTTTTTGAGTTCTTTGTATATTCTGGATATTAGGGCTCTATCTGAAGTGGGAGGAGTAAAGATTTGTTCCCAGGATGTAGGTTCCCTATTTACCTCTCTTATTGTTTCTCTTGCTGAGAAAAAACTTTTTATTTTGAGTAAGTCCCATTTGTTGATTCTAGTTATTAACTTTTGTGCTATGGGCATCCTATTAAAGAATTTGGAGCCCAACCCCACAATGTGTAGATCAGAGCCAAATTTTTCTTCTATCAGGTGCAGAGTTTCTGATTTGATATCAAGCTCCTTGATCCATTTTGAATTAACTTTTGTGCATGACGAGATAAAGGGGTTCAGCTTCATTTTGTTGCATATGGATTTCCAGGTTTCCCAGCACCATTTGTTGAAGATGCTATCCTATCTCGATTGCATGCTTTTAGCGCATTTATCAAATATAAGAAAGTTGTAATTTTGTGGATTGGTCTCTGTGTCCTCTATTCTGTACCATTTGGTCCACCTGCCTGTTTTGGTAACAGTACCATGCTGTTTTTGTTACTATTGCTCTGTAGTACAGTTTGAAATCTGGTATCGCTATACCTCCCGATTCACATTTCCTGCTTAAAATTGCTTTTGCTATTCTGGGTCTTTTGTTTTTCCATATGAATTTCATGATAGCTTTATCTATTTCTACCAGAAATGCTGTTGGGATTTTGATTGGCATTGCATTGAACCTGTAGAGAACTTTGGGTAATATCGCCATTTTGATGATGTTGGTTCTGCCTATCCATGAACAGGGTACATTTTTCCATCTTCTAAGATCTTCTTCTATCTCTCTCTTTAGGGTTCTATAGTTTTCATTGTATAAATCTTTCACCTCTTTTGTTAGGTTGATTCCCAAGTATTTTATTTTTTTTTTGAGGATATTGTGAATCGGGTGGTTTTCCTCATTTCCATTTCAGAAGTTTTGTTACTGATATACAGGAATGCCTTTGATTTATGCGTGTTGACTTTATATCCTGCCACTTTGCTGAATTCATTTATTAGTTCTAGTAGTTTCTTTGTAGACCCTTTTGGGTTTCTAAGTATAGGATCATATCGTCCGAAAATAGTGATATTTTAACTTCTTCTTTTCCTATTTTTATGCCTTTAATTTCTTTTGTCTGTCTAATTGCTCTGGCTAGTATTTCAAGGACTAAATTAAATAGAAGTGGTGAGAGAGGGCATCCCTGTCTTGTTCCAGATGTTAGCGGGAATGCCTTCAGTTTTTCTCCATTTAGAATGATGCTGGCCTGAGGCTTAGCATATATAGCTTTTACAATGTTGAGGTAAGTTCCTATTATCCCCAGTTTTTCTAGTGTTTTGAACATAAAAGGATGCTGTACTTTGTCGAATGCTTTTTCTGCATCTATCGAGACGATTGTGTCAGACCAGAGACAAGCCAGTTCCACCCCTCCCTTCGGACACTCCAGCAAGGAGGCAGGGGCCCGCCATAGCAGAGAGGGGAAGTCACCAAAGTTTGGCCAAAGAGATTCCTTCCCAGCGGAATCTACTTTAGCAGGTGTGTGACTCCCACCCGCATCAGATACAAACAACTGGGAAACTTCAAAATCTCTCCGTGGGCGTGACCGTAAGGGCCAAAGGACTCTCGACCCCCAACTCCCAATACTGCCAGTGACATGGGCGTGACTGTAGGGGCGGAGGGAAGCAGAGAAGACTCCCCACCCCCAACTCCCCCAACCGCCAACAGAGAGGGCGTGACGGTAGGGGCGGAGGGAAACAGAGGACACTCCAGACCCCCAACTCCTCCTGCCACCAGCGGAGTGGTCGTGATTGTAGGTGCTGAGGGAAGCAGAGGGGATCCTCGACCCCCAACTCCCATTACCACCAGTGGTGACACCAATGGTCTTAGCCGCCAGACTCCGAAGGTGTGCCCACCAAAGGGGTCCAGAAAAATTAAACTATTGACTCCCAGAACACAGCTCCACAGCACTGGGGCTTAGATGAATGACAGAGAGAGTGCTCAGTCATTAGGGAAATAGAGCACTCGGAGGGGCTGAAAGTGTAACCAAATCCTTGGAGAACCTCCTCCGGTGCACAGGACCTGGATGGCTGGCAGGAGGAAGGGGAGGAGGGGCCGTAGAAGTGAAACAGCTCTGGACGAACAGGATTGAGAGACTCCCAGGAGCCACCTTACAGGGATTGCTGTTGACACATTGAGGGCAAATATCAGCCCGGAGGGCACAGCTTTGCCTACGGGAAGAGAAGAAAATGGATCTCTAAGACCTAATTTTATTTCTTATTTTATTTTATTTTTCCTCTTCCTTTTTCCCTATTTCTCTCCCCTTGCAAGTTTTATTGTTCTTTCCATTCTCCTCTATGCTATCTAACTCCCCCTGTTCTTTCTTTTCAAGAGCACCTTCCTTCCCCTTCCCCCCAACTTTCATCCCAAGCATTACGTCCTCCATTTCGTGTAACTGTCTAAATGCAAACAGGTGAATGTTTCGAGGCCATCTATAGTGCTCCTAAATACCTAGCTACTACCAACACCCTGATCCAATTGACGGTTAGCATCCCCCTTCAGTAGAGCAATCTTCTAAAGTAGCCAAGACATACTAACACTTATACCTTCATAGCACCTAACCTAAAGTCCTAAGAACAAAAAACAAATCACTATATGCATACAAAATCCGGAAGCCCTTTATAAATTGAATGAATCAGCTCTAAAGTATAATAAAGCCCAACATCTATAGGCATAATCTCCCACCACAAAGGAGAAACAACAGAGATAAACAAAGCCAAAACAAATGTATAGGAGAAAGCAGTTACAAAGCAGTCAAACAGAGCTGGAAAGTAACGTGAACAACATGATAAAACCAGGGAAAAAAGGAGTACAGATAATGCAGGACAACTTAAATCTACAGGAGGAACTAGAATCATCAGAACTATGGACAGGGAAAGAAATCAAGGCATACTAACTCAGATGGAATGGAATTTTAGAGGACATGAAACAGCATATCCAAGAATTGAAAGTATATTTTGAAAACCAACTAAACAAACAAATTCAAACTGCAAAGAATGAGCTTTACCAGGAGATAGAGATCTTAAAAAAAAACAGTGATTTTAGAAATGCAAGAAACCATAAACCAGATTAAAAATGCTAACGAGAATATTACAAATAGACTAGATCAAGTAGAAGTCAGAACATCAGATAATGAAGACAAAGTTTATCAACTGGAAAAGAAAATAGTCAATACTCAAAAGATTCTTAAATCTCAAACCATGATGAGATATGGGATCTCATCAAAAAACCAAATTTGAGAGTCATTGGGATAGAAGAAGGCACAGAGATTCAAGCCAAAGGAATGGACAACCTATTGAATGAAATAATCCTAGAAAACTTCCCAGAGATGAAAGATGGAATGGAATGCCAAATCCTGGAAGCCTACAGGACCCCAAACATCCAAAACTGTAATAGGCCAACTCCAAGACATATAATTATGAATATAACCAACATACAGAACAAGGAGAGAATATTAAAAGCTACGAGGGAAAGGAGGCAGATTACATTCAGGGGTAAACCAATTAGGTTAACGGCTGATTTTTCATCAAAACTTTGAAAGCGAGAAGATCCTGGAACAATGTATTTCAAATGCTGAAATATAATGGATTCCAAACAATAATACTGTATCCAGCAAAATTAAGCTTCAGATTTGACAATGAAATTAAAATATTTTATGATAAACAAAAGCTAAAAGATTCCGCAGCCAGAAAACCAGCACTGAAAATCATTTTGGGCAAAATTCTACAAGAAGAGGAATGGAGAAACAGTGCCCAAAACCAACAGAGTGAGGTATCTCAGTAAAGGGGGAAGAAAACAACCAAAAAGTAAAAACTAGCCAAACTAAAATAAATAAATAAATAAATAAACATGACTGGAAATACAAATCATATTTCAATTGTAACCTTAAATGTTAATGGACTAAACTCACCAATCAAGAGACACAGGCTGGTAACCTGAATCAAAAAAAAAAAAAAAAAACAAATCCAACAATATGCTGCCTTCAGGAGACTCATATGATAGGAAAAGACATACACAGGGTGAAGGTGAAAGGTTGGGAAAAATCATACCACTCACATGGCCCTCGGAAGCAAGCAGGAGTGGCCATACTCATATCGAATAAAATCAACTTCAAACCTAAGTTAATCAAAAGGGATAAAGAAGTACACTATATCCTGTTAAAAGGAACTATTCACCAACAAGACATAACAATTATCCATTTATATGCACCAAATAATGGTGCAGCAACGTTCATAAAACAAACTCTCCTCAAGTTCAAGAGTCAAATTGACCACAACACAATAAATATGGGTAACTTCAACACACCGCTCTCGCCATTAGACAGATCCTCCAGACAAAAGCTGAATAAAGAAACTATAGAACTCAATGACACAATCAATAACCTAGACTTAACCGACATATATAGAATATATCAACCATCATCAAGTGGATACACGTTCTTCTCAGCAGCACATGGATCTTACTCAAAGATAGATCATATATTATGCCATAGGGCAACTCTTAGTAAATATAAAGGAGTGGAGATAATACCATGCACCATATCTGATCATAATGGAATGAAACTGGAAATCAATGAAAAAAGAAGGAAGGAAAAATCCTGCATCACATGGAAAATAAACAATATGTTACTGAATGATCAATGGGTTACAGAAGACATAAATGAGGAAATCAAAAAATTCTTAGAGATAAATGACAATTCAGACACAACATACCGGAATCTATGGGACACAATGAAAGCAGTTTTAAGAGGGAAATTCATTTCTTGGAGTTCATTCCTCAAATAAAAAAAAAAAAAAAAACAACAAATAAACGAACTCACACTACATCTCAAAACCCTAGAAAAGGAAGAGCAAAACAACAGCAAATATAGCACAAGACAAGAAATAATTAAAATCAGAGCAGAAATCAACGAAATTGAAACAAACAAAAAAAAACTTTGAAAAAATTGATAAAACTAAAAGTCGGTTATTTGCAAAAATAAATAAGATCGACAGACCCTTAGCCATGCTAACGAACAGAAGAAGAGAGAAAACTCAAATCACTAGCATACGGGATGAAAAAGGCAATATCACAACAGACACTACAGAAATACAGAAGATAATTAGAAAGTATTTTGAAACCCTATATTCCAATAAAATAAAATATAATGAAGATATCAATAAATTTCTTAAGTCATATGAGCTGCCCAGATTGAGTCAGGAAGACACACACAATTTAAACAGACCAATAACAAAGGAAGAAATAGAAGAAGCCATCAAAAGACTACCAACAAAAAAAAGCCCTGGACCAGATGGGTATACAGCGGAGTTTTACAAAACCTTCAAAGAAGAATTAATACCAATACTTTTCAAGCTATTTCAAGAAATAGAAAAAGAAGGAGCTCTTCCAAATTCATTCTATGATGCCAACATCACTCTGATCCCGAAACCAGACAAAGACACTTCAAAGAAAGAAAACTACAGACCAATATCTCTAATGAACATAGATGCAAAAATTCTCAATAAAATCCTGGCGAATCGAATACAAAAGCATATCAAAAAATTGTGCACCATGATCAAGGAGGATTCATCCCTGGGATGCAAGTTTGGTTCAATATATGGAAATCAATAAATATTATTCACCACATCAATAGACTTAAAGATAAGAACCATATGATCGTCTTAGGGCACAATTAGGACTAGCATTTGGTCTAGTGATAAGTTTAGTCTTTAAGTTAGGTTAAAGGTTATTGTTAGGGCTAGTGCTAGGGTTGTTTTAGGGCTAAGGCTAGATTTATGACTATATTTAGGATTAGGTTTGTTCTAGTGCTAGTGTTACTGTTAGGTTTAAGTATAGGTTTACCGGTAAGGGTAGTGTTAGTTTTCGGTTTAGGGTTAGGGTCAGGTTTAGATCTAGGGTTAGTGTTAGGATCAGAATAAGGGTCAGGGTTAGGATTAGAGTTAAAGCTAGAATGAGGGCTAGGTTTAGGACTAGTAATAGAGTTAGGGTTTGGGGTAGGCTAAGAATTAAGGTTAGGACTAGAATAGCATTAGGGAGAGGGTTTGGCTTAGGGTAAGGGATAGGGTTAGAGGTACAGTTAGGGAAAGGGTTAGAGTCAGGGCTCGGATTAGGCTAGGATTTGTGTTAGCATTAGGGCTACAGCTAATGAAAGAACTAGTTTTCTGATTAGGGCTAGTTCTAGGGTTAGCATTAGGGCAATGTTTAGAGTTAGGGGTACTGTTAGGGTCTGACTCAGGGTCAGGATTATTTCTATGGTTAGGGTTATGACTCAAATTAGGGCTAAGTTTAGGGATAGGTTTAAGGTTAGTGTTTGGTTTAGTTTAAGGGGTAGGGTTAGGATTATGGCTTGGTTTTGTTTTAGGGCTATAGTAGGGTTAGAGCTAGTTTTCCAATTAGCATTAGGTTTACGGCTAGTGTTAGGGTGAGGTTTGGGTTTAAGATTAGGTTTACAACCAGGCTTAGGGCTACATTGATGTTTAGAGTTAGGATTGGGGCTAGGGATAGGGCTAGGGTTCATGTTTTAAAATAAGGATAGGTCTAGGGCGAGAGTGAGAGTTACTCTTAGGGCTAGGGGTAGGATTAGGTTTAGGATTAGGGTTAATTTAGGACTAGGATTAGCCCTAAGGTTAGTGTTAGGTTTTGGCCTAGAGTTAGGGCTAGGGTTAGGGTTAGCGTTACAGTTAGGGTAAGGTATGATGCTACAGCTACATTTTGGGCTAGGGCATGGGATAAAATTAGGGTTAGGGTTCCGTTAAGGTTAGGATTAGGATTAAGGCTAGGCTTAGGGCTAGGATTAGGGGGATGGTTTGTGCTAGGGTTAGGACTAGGATTAGTTCTACAGCTAATGTCAGTTCTAGGGTTATGGTTAGGTATAGTTTTAGGTTTAGGTTTATGGCCAGGTCTATTGTAAGTGTTACCTTGAGGGTTAGGGTCAGGTTTCCTGCTAGGGGTATTATTAGGGTCAGAGTCAGGGTTAGGGTATGGGTTAGGTTAAGTTTTAGGTTTAGGGCTAAAATTAGCCTTAGGGTTAGGGTAATGGATATGGTTAGGTTTCAGGTTCAGGTTAGGTTTAGATTAATGGACAGGGTTAGGTTAAGGCATAGGGTTAGAGGTAGGCCTAGGGACAGAATTTGGTTAAAATATGGTTCAATTAATGGATAGGATTAGAGCTACAGTTAGGATCAGGGTTAGGGTTAGGTTAGGGATATGGTTAGGGTTAGGCCTAGGGTTAGAATTTGCTTAGAGTTATGGCTAGGGTAATGGATAAAATTATATCTAGGTTTAGGGCTAGTGTTATGGTTAGGAATAGGGTTATGTTTCGATTTAGGTTTGGGGTTAGGACAAGGTTAGGTTTAGGGTTAGGTTTAGGTTAAGTGTTAGGGCTAAAGATAGGGCTAGGGCTATGATTAAAACTAGGGTTAGGGCCCGGATTAGGGCTAGGTTTTGGGTTAGGTTAGGGCTAGTGTAGGACTACGGCTTATGTAAGAACTATGGTTATGATTAGGGCTAGTATAATGGTTAGCATTAGGACTGGGTCTAGTGTTTATATTAGGTTTAGGTTTAGTGGGATGATTAGAGATAGGGTTTGTGTTAGTGTCAGAGTCAGGATCAGTGTTACTTTTAGGATTAGGGATAGGACTCAAATTAGGTGAGGGTTAAGGATAGGCGTAGGGTAAGGATTTGTGTTAGGGT
Source organism: Marmota monax (assembly GCF_021218885.2). Taxonomy (NCBI): domain Eukaryota; kingdom Metazoa; phylum Chordata; class Mammalia; order Rodentia; family Sciuridae; genus Marmota; species Marmota monax. The sequence goes on along the minus strand of NW_026695157.1, from coordinate 11,873 downwards.
TAGGGTAAGAATTAGGGATAGTGCTAATGTCAGATCTAGGGTTATGTTTAGGTTAGGGTTAGGGTTGGGGCTATGGCTCAGTTTTGTTTTAGAGGTAGGGCTAGGGTTAGGGCTAGTTTGGGGATTAGCAATAGTGTTAGGGCTAGTAGTAAGGTGAGGTTTAGTCTTATATTAATTGTTATGGTTAGGTCTAGGTGTAGGCCTAGGGCTATGGTCAGGGCTAAAGTTAGGGCTAGTGTTACGGTTGTGATAACAGATAGGGTTAGAACTAGAAATAGGGCTAGGGCAAGAGTTAGAGATAGTCTTAGAGCTAGGGTAAGGTGTGGGTTTAAGGTTAGGTCTAAATTAGGGCTAGGATTAGCACTAGGGTTAGGGCTATGGTTAGGGTTAGTGTTAGTGTTAGGGATTGGGTTAGGTTTAGGGAAAGGGATGGGGTTATAGTTAGGTTTAAGGATAGGGCAAGAGTTAGAATTAGGGTTAGGGGTAGGTTAGGATTCGGGTTATGATTAAGGCTAAATTTAGGGCTAGGTTTGATGGTTTTTGTTAGGGCTAGGGCTAGGATTAGGGTGAGGGCTAATGTCAGGTCGAGGGTTATTGTTAGGGTTAGTTTTAAGGTTGTGTTATGGCTAGGTCTAGTGTAAGGATTACGTTTAGGTTAAGGGTCAGGTTTAGAGCTAGGTGTGTTATAAGTGTCAGGGTCTGGGTAGTGTTTGGTTTAGTTTAAGGTTTAGAGTTAAGGATTGAATTAGCAGTAGGGTTAGGGTTAGAGTTAGGGTAATGGATAGGGTTAGGTTTAGGATTCAGGTTAGGTTTAGAGTAATGGATATGGTTATTGTTAGCGACAAGGTTAGTGTTAGGCCTAGGGTTAGCATTTGGTTTAGGCTTATCTTTAGGGTAATGGATAGGGTTAGAGCTAAGGTTAGGGCTAGAATTAAGGATAAGTTTATGGCTAGGGTTAGGGTTAGGCCTAGGGTTAGTGTCAGGGTTAGGTTTAGGGTAAGTATTAGGGTTTGAGCTAGGGTTAGGTCTAGGGCAAGGGTTAGGGTAAGAGTCAGGGCTAGGGTTAGGGTTAGGGTTAGTGTTATTATTAAGGAAAGGGTTAGAGTTTGAGCTAGGTTCAGGACTAGGGCAGGTTTAGGGTTAGGGTTAGATCTAGGGTTATGGTTAGGGTTACGATCAGAGCTAAGTTAGGGCTAGGATAAGGGCTAGGTTTTATGATGTTTATGGCTAGCTTTAGGGCTATGGGTAATGTAAGAGCTCAGGTTATGGTTACAGCTAGTTTTAGGGTTAGGGTTATGGATAAGTCTAGTGTTAGGGTTAAGTTTTGGGTTAGGATAAAGTTTAGAGCTAGGGATTGTGTTAGGGTAAGCATCAGTGTTTGGGTCAGGGTTAGAGCCAAAACTAGGAATAGCGTTGGGTCTAGGGATGGGGTTACTCTTTGTGTTAGGTTAAGGATTATTTTTAGGGCTAGTTCAAGGTTTTTGTTTAGGGCTACGGCTAGATTTATGAATCTATTTAGGATTAGGTTCGGTCTAGTGCTGTTATTACTGTTAGGTTTAAGTATAGGTTTACAGGTAGGAATAGAGTTAGGGTCTGGTTTAGGGTTAGTGTCAGGTTTAGATCTAGGGTTAGTGTTAGGGTCAGAATAAGGGTTAGGGTTTCGTTTAGGGCTAAAGCTAGAATGAGGCCAAGAATTAGGACTAGAAATAGAGTTATGGTTTCAGATAGGCTAAAGATCAGTGTTAGGACTAGGGTAGCATTAGGGTGAGGGTATGGCTTAGGGTAATGGATAGGATTAGAGGTAGAGTTAGGATTGTGGATAAGATTAGGGATAGGGTTAGGGTTACTGTGAGGATTAGGTTTAGGGTTAGGGTTGTGGTTTGAGTTAGTTTTAGGGTTATGGTTAAGGTTAGGGTTAGCATTAGTGTTTAAGTTAGGGTTATAGTTAGGTTTTGGATTAGTTCTAGCTTTAGGGTTATGGTTAGTGTTAGGTTTAGAGTTAGCATTAGGTAAAGGTTAGGGTTAGGGTTAGTGGTAGGGTTAAGGTTAGGGTTAGAGACAGGGCTAGGTTTAGGGTTAGGGTTAGTGTTAGTGTTAGGGTTAGGGTTAGGGTTAGCGTTAGGGTTAGTGTTAGGTTTAGTGTTAGGATTGGTATTAGGGTTAGGGTTTGGGTTAGGCTTAGGGATACAGTTAAAGTTAGGGTAATGCTTAGGGTTAGGATGAGTATTAGGGCTAGGTTTAGGATTAGGGTTAGTGTTAGTGTTAGGGTTAGTGTTTGTGATAGGGTTAGGTTTAGGCTTAGGGTTCAGGTTAGGGTTAGGTTTAGTTTTAGAGTTAGGGTTACAGTTGACTTTTGGTTAGTGTTAGATTAGTGTTCAGTTAAGGTTAGGGTTGGAGTGTGGGTTCATGTTACGGTTACGGTTAGGATTAGGTTTAGAGTTGATTTTAGGGTTACATTTAAGTTTACGGTTAGGAGTAGGGTTACTGTTACAGTTAGGGTTAGGTTTAGGTTTAGGATTATTGTTTGGGTTAGTGTTAGAGTTAGGTTTAGGGTTAGTGTTAGGGTTAGGTATAGAGTAAGTGTTAGGGTTAAGGTTACGTTTATGGTGAGGTTTAATGTTAGTGTTAGGGTTATTGTTAGTGATAGGATTAGGGTCAGGTTTAGGATACCATTAGGGTTAGGGTTAAGGTTAGGGTTAGGTTTAGTGTTAGGTTTAGGGTTCTTGTTAGGGTTAGGCTTTATTGTAGGTTTAGGGTTAGAGTTAGTGTTAGGGTTAGGCTAAGGGTTAGGATAAGTGTTAGGTTTAAGTTTAGGATTAGTGTTAGTGTTAGTGTTATATTTAGGTTTAGGTTTAGGGTTAATGTTAGGGTTAGGGTTAGGGTTAGGTTTAGGGATAGTGTTATGGTTAGGGTTAGGTTTCGTGTAAGGGTTAGTGTTAGTGTTAGTGTTAAAGTTAGGGGTAGGGTTAGTGTTAATGTTAGATTAGGGATCAGGTTAGGGATAGTATTAGGATTAGGGTTAATTTTAGGGTTAGTGTTAGATTTAGGGATGGGGTAGGGTTAGTGTTAGGGTTAGGTTTCGAATTAGAGTTAGGTTAGTGTTAGGTTTAGGGTTAAGGTTAGTGTTAGTCTTAGAGTAAGGGTTAGGGTTAGGTTTAGGCTTAGTGTTTGGGTTAGGAATAGGGTTAGGGATAGGGTTAGGTTTAGGATTATGGTTTGAGTTAGGGTTAGGGTTAGGGTTAGGATTAGGGTTAGGGTTAGGGTTAGGGTTGGATTAGGTTTAGAGTTAGGGTTAGGGTAAGTGTAGGGTTAGGGTAAGTGTAGGGTTAGTTTTAGGGTTAAGGGTAAAATTAGGGTTAGTGTTAGGGTTATGGTTAGGGTTAATGTTAGGTTTAGCATTAGGGTTATGGTTAGGTTTTGTTATAGGGTTAGTGTTGGGGTTAGGGTTGGGGTAAGGTTTAGTGTTAAGGTAGTGTTAGGGTTAGGGTTAGGGTTACTTAAGGGTTAGGGTTTGATTTGGTTTAGGTTTATCATTTGGATTAGGGTTTAGTTTCAGGATAGGGATTGGTTAGGGTTAGGGTTACAGTTAGGGTTAGTGTTAGGGTTAGGGTAGGGGTTAGGATTCCTGTTAGAATAAGGGTTAGGGTTAGGATTACTGTTTGGGTTAGGGTTAGAGATATGTTTAGGGTTATTGTTAGTTTTAGGGTTAGTGTTAGAGTCAGGGTTAGTGTTAGTGTTAGGGTTAGGGTTAGCATTAGGGTTAGGGTTACAGTTAGTGTTAGGCTTGAGTTGTGGTTAGGATTAGGGTTAGTGTTACGGTTAGGGTTAGATTTAGGTTTAGTGTTAGTGTAAGGGTTAGGGTTAGGGTTCGGGTTAGGGATTGGGTTAGGGTTAAGGTTCGGGTTAGGGTTTGTGTTAGGGTAAGGGTTAGGGATAGGATTTGTGTTAGGGTTACGATTGGATTATGGCTAGAGTTAGGGATAGAGTTATTAGGATTAGGTTAATGTAAGGGTTAAGGGTAGGGTTAGGGTAAGTGTTAGGGTTAGGGTTAGGATTAGGGTTAGTGTTCCTGTTAGGGTTAAATGTAGTTTTAGTTTTAAAGTTAGTGTTAGTCTTACGTTTAGAGTTAGGGTTACGATTAGGGTTAGTGATAGGGTAAGGGTTAGGTTTAGGTTTAGTATTAGGTAAGAGTTAAGGTTACTCTTAGGGTACGGGTTAGGGTAGGTTTAGGGTTAGCTTTAGAATTAGGGTGAGGATCAGGTTTAGGGATCGGTTAGTTAGCGGGTTAGGTCAGTTAGGGTTTAGGTTTAGTTTTAAAATTAGGGTGAGGATCAGGGTTAGTGATCAGGTTACGGTAAGAGTTAGTTTAAGAGTTAGGATTAGGATTAAGTTTAGGGTTAGTGTTAGGGTTAATGTTAGGGTTAGAGTTATGGATCATGTTCGGTTGAGGGTTAGGGTTAGGGTTACAGTTGGATTAGGGTTAGAGTTAGGGTTAGGGTTAGTGTTAAAGTTAGGGTTAGTGTTAGGTTTAGGGTTAGGGTTACAGTTAGGGTGAGTGATAGGGTTAGGGTTAGGTTTAGTTTTAGTATTAGGTAAGAGTTAGGGTTATTGTTAGGGTACAGATTAGGGTTAGGTTTAGGTTTAGTTTTAGAATTAGGGTGAGGATCAAGGTTAGGGATCAGGTTAGGGTTAGGGTTAGTTTAAGAGTTAGGATTAGGGTTAGGGTTAGGGTTAGGGTTAGGGTTAGTGTTACGGTTAGGGTTATGGTTTATGTTATGTTAGGATTAGGTTTAGGGTTTGGGTTAGGTTAGGATTAGGATTAGTGATAAGTTTAGGATTAGTTATAGGTTTAGGATAAGTTATAGGTTTTGGGGTTAGTGTTAGTGTTAGGGTTAGGGTTAGTGTTACGGTTAGGGTTAGGGTTAGGGTTAGGAATAGGGTTAGGATTATTGTTAGTGATAGGGTTAGGGTTAGGGTTAGTTTAGGGTTAAATATAGGGTTAGGCTAAGGGTTAGGGTTAGGGTTAGGGTAAGGATTAGGTTTAGTTTTAGTGTTAGGTATGTGTTAGGATTAGGTTTAGGATTAATTATAGGGTTAGGGTTCATGTAAGATTTATTGTTCATTTTAGCATTTGGGTTAGGGTGTGGGATAGGATTAGGGTTATGTTTAGGGTTAGGGTTAGTTTTAGATTTAGGTTTAGGGTTAATGATAGTGTTAGTGTTACATTTAGAGTTAGGTTTAGGGTGAGAATTAGGGTTAGGTTTAGGGTTAAGGTTAGTGTTAGTGTTAGGGTTCGTGTTGTGATTATGATTAGGGTTAATGTTAGTGTTAGGTTTAGGGTTAGGGTTAGTGTTAGTGTTAGGTTTAGGGTTAGGATTGGTTTAGGGTTAGTGTTAGGGATAGGGTTAGGGTTAGGGTAGTGTTACAGTTAGGTTTAGGGTTAAGGTTAAGTTTAGTGTTAGGTTTTGGATTAGGGTTAGGATTAGTGTAGGGTAAGGGTTAGGGTTAGGGTTAGGTAAGGGTTAGGGTTTAGGTTAGGTTAGTGTTAGGGTTGTGGTTTGAGTTATGATTAGTTTAAAGGCTACGGTTAGGGTTAGGGTTTGTGTTAGGTTTAGGGTTAGTTTGTTGGTTTGTGTTAGGGTTACTGTTATGGTAAGTGTTAGGGATAGGTTTAGTGTTATGTTTAGGTGTAAGTTTAGGGTTAGGGTTAGGGTTAGGTTTACGATTAATATTTCGCTTAGGGTTAGAGTTAGGTTTAGGGTTTGTGTTAGGGTTAGGTTTAGAGATAGTGTTAGGGATAGGGTTAGGGTTAGGGTGAGGTATCGGGTTAGGGTTAGTGTTAGGATTAGGATTAGTGTTAGGGTTACGGTTAGGATTAGAGTTAGATTTAGAGTTATGGTTAGGGTTAGTGTTAGGTTTAGAGTTAGGATTAGTGTTAGTGTTTCGGTTATGGTTAGGTATATGTTTAGGGTTAGTGTTAGGGTTAGGGTTCGTATTACATTTAGGGTTAGGATAAGGGTTAGGATTAGGGTTAGTGTTAGTGAAAGATTTAGGATTAGTTATAGGTTTGGGGTTATTGTTAGGGTTAGGGTTAGGGTTATGTTTACAGTTAAAGTTAGGGTTAGTGTTGGGATAGTGTTAGGTTTAGAGTTAGTGTTACAATAAGGGTTAGAGTTATTGTTAGGGGCAGTGTTAGGGTTTCGGTTAGGGTTAGAGTAAGGTTTAGGTTTAGGGTTAAATTTGGTGATAGGGTTTGGATTAGGGTTAGTTTTTTAGTTATGGTTAGGGTTAGTGTCAGAATTATGGTTAGGATTAGGATTAGGAATAGTGTTAGGGTGAGTGTTAGGGGAAGGGTTAGGGTTTGTGTTAGGGTTAGCATTAGGGTTAGGATTTGTTTTAGGGTTAGTTTTAGGATTATGGTTGGATTATGGTTAGAGTTAGGGTTAGGGTTAGGGTTAGTGTCAGGTTTAAGCGTAGGGTTAGGGTTAGTGTTAGTGTTAGGGTTAGGGTTAGTGTTAGGGTTAGGGTTAGGGTTAATGTTAAAAGTAATTTTAGTGTTAGGTTTAGAGTTAGGGTTAGTGATAGGGTAAGGATTATGGTTAGGGTTACCATTAGGGTTAGGTTTTGGGTTAGTATTAAACTTAGGGTTCGATTAGGTATGGATTATGGTGAGGGTTAGGTTAGTGTTAGGTTTATGGTTTCGGTTAGGGATTGTGTTAGTGTTATGGTAAGAATTAGAGATAGGGTTAAGGTTAGAATTAGGGTTATAGTTATGGTTAGGGTTAGGGTAGGGTTTGTGTTAGGTTTAGGGTTAGTGTTAGTGTAGGTGTTAAGATTAGGGTTAGTGTTAAGGTTATGGTTGGGGTTAGGGTTAGGATTAGTTTTTGGTTTAGCGTTAGATTTAGGATTATTTTAAGTGTTAGGGTTAAGGTTAGGGTTAGTGTTAGGTTTAGGTTAGGGTTGGGGTTGCAGTTAGGTTAAGGTTAGGGTTAGTTTTAGGGTTAGGTTTAGTGTTTGTGTTGGAGTTAGGTTTAGGGTTAAGTTAGGGTTAGGTTTAGGTTTGGGTTCGTATTAGGGTAGGGTTAGGGTTAGTGTTAGGTTGAGATTTATGGTTAATATTAGAGTTAGGTTTAGGGTTACAGTAAAAGTTAGGTTTAGTGATAGGGTTAGGGTTAGGGTTAGGTTTAATATTAGTGTTTGGTTTTGGGTTAGGGTTAGTTTTAGGGTTAGGTTTAGGGTTAAAATTAGTGTTAGGGTTAGGGTTAGTTTTAGGGCTAGGGTTAGAGTTTGTTTAGGGTGACGGTTAGCATTAGGGTTAGTGTTAGAGTTTGGGTTAGGGTTAGGGTTAGTGTTAGGGTTTGGGTTAGTGTAAATTTAGAGTTAGGATTAGATTTAGGTTATGGTTATGGTTAAGTTTATGGTGTATGTTACGGTTAGTGTTATTGTTTGGATTATGGTTTGGGTTGCGGTTAGGATTAGAGATAGTGTTAGGGTTAGGGATAATGTTAAGGTTAGTGTTAGGGTTAGTGTTAGGGTTAGGGTCAGTGATAGGTTAAGGTTTAGGTTTAGGTTTAGGGTTATAATTAGAGTTAGTGTTAGTGTTAGTGCTAGGGTTAGGGTTAGGGTGAGTGTTAGGGTTAGTGTTAGGATTAGGGTTTAGTTAGGGTTAGGGTTAGGGTTAGGGTAGGGGTTATTGTTAGGGTTGGGGTTAGGCTTAGGTTTAGGGTTTCTGTTAAGGATAGGTTCAGGTTTAGATTTAGGTTAGCATGAGCATTTGGCTTAGTGTTTCTTTTAGGTTTAGGGTTAGGGTTAGGTTTAGGTTTAGGTTTAGTGTTAGTGTTAGTGTTAGTACTATAGTTAGGTTTAGCATTAGTGTTTGGCTTAGTGTTATAATTAGTTTTAGGTTTAGAGTTAGGGTTAAAATAAGGGCTAGTGTCAGGTTTAGAGTTAGGTTTAGTTTTAACGTAGGCCTAGGAATAGGGTTACGGTTAGGGTTTGGGTTAGAGTTAGGTTTGATGTTATTGTTAGGTTTAGGGTTAGTGTTAGGATTAGGTAAGGGTTAGGGTTAGGGTTAGGGTTGGTTCATGGTTAGGATTAGGGTTGGGTTTAGGGTTAGGATTATGGTGAGTGTTAGGTTTTGGGTTACAGTTAGAGTTAGGGTTAGTGTTAGGTTTACGGTTAGGTTTTAGGTTAGGATTACGGTTAGTGTTGCTAACACTACCTCTAACCCTAATCCTAACCATAAACCTAAAACTAACAATAACACTAAACCTAACCCTAACATGAACCATAATTGTAACCCTTAACCTAACCTAACCCTAACCATAATATAACCCTAACACTAATCCTATCCCTAACACTAACCCTAAACCAAAAATTTAACCCTAATCTTAACCCTAACCTAACCCTAACCCTAACATTAAACCTAACACTAACCCTAATTCTACCCATAACCTAAAACTAACCCTAAACCTAAACCTAACCCTAACTCAAACACTAATCATAACCATAACGCTAAACCTAAACCTAATCCTAACACAAAACCTGACCATAACCATAACTTTAACAAAAAACTGAATCCTAACCCTAACCCTACCTAAACCTAACCATAAACCTAACCCTAACACTAAACCTAACACTAACCCTAAAACTAACCCTAACCCTAACCAAATCCTAACCCTAACCCTAACGTAACACTAACACTAAACCAAACTTTATCCCTAACCCAAAACCTATCCGCAACCCTAAAACTAACCATACAGTAACCCTAACCCTAATTTTAACACTAACCCTAACCATAAAACTAACCATAATACTAACCCTTAAACTATCCCTAACCCTAACCCTAAACCTAAACTTAACCCAAACACTAATACTAACCCTAACCCTATCCTTAACCTTAACACTAACCTTAACCCTAACCCTAACCCTAAACCTAACCTTGAACCTAACCCTAAACCTAATCCTTACCCTAACTGTAGCACTGTCACCAACACTAACCCTAACCCTAAAAATAACTTTATCCCTAGCCCTAAACCTAACACTAACACTAACTATAACCCTAACACTAATCTAACACTAACACTAAACATAACCCTAACTCTAACCCTCACCCTAAACTTAACAATAACCCTAACCCTAATCCAAACACGAACCTTAACCATACCCCTAACCCAAACCTAACTCTAACACTAAACCTCAGCATAACACTAAACCTAACCCTAACCCTAACCCTAACACAAAACCTAAACCAAATACTAACCTTAACCTAACCCTAACCTTAACCCTAACCCCAACCCTAAACCTAACCCTAAACCTAACCCTAAAACTAAACCTAATCCTGACACTAATCTTAAGCCTCACCCTAATTCGAAACCTAACACTAACCCTAACCGTAACCTTATCACTAACCCTAAACCTAACTCTAACCTTAACCCAAACACTAAACCTAAACTTAACCCTAATTCTAACTGTAACACTAACCCTAACCGAAAACCTAACCCTAACACTAACACAACCCCTAACCCTCACATCAACACTAACTCTAACCGTAACACTAAACCTATCCCTACCACTAACCCTAACCCTAACACTAACCCTAAACCTAAAACTAACACAAACCATAACCCTTACCCTAACATGAACCATAACCCTAACCCTTACCCTAATTTAACCTAAACCCTAACCTTAATACTAACACTAATCCTAACCCTAACCCTAACCTTAACACTATCTCTAACCCTAACCCTAAACCTAACCATTATCCTAACCCTAACCTAACCCTAAACCTCAACCTAACTCTAACCCTAATCCTAATATTTATCATAACCCTAACTATAACCCTAACCCTAACCCCTACGCAAACACTAATGCTAAACCTTACACTAATCTAAACCCTAATCCTAACACTAACACTAACTCTAACCATAATCCTAAACCTAACCCTAAATTTTACCCTAACTGTAACCTTAACCCTAACCCTAAAACTAACCCTAAATGTAATCCTAACACAAACCCTACCGTAACCCTAATCCTAACCCTAAAGGAAACCCTAACCCTAACCTTAAAACTATCCCTAACACTAATATTAATCCTAATTTTAACACTAACCCTAATCCTATCCCTAAACCTAACCATAACAATATCTCTAAACCTAACCCTACGCCTAAAGCTATCCCTAAACCTAACCCTAATCCTAACACTAAATCGAAACCTAAGTATAACCCTAACCCTAACCCTAACACTATCCCTAACCATAACCCTAACCATAAACCTAAAGCAAACACTTACCCTAACCTTATCCCTAACATGAACACTAAACCTAACCCTAACTCTAACCTAACCATAAACCTAAACTTAACACTAATATTAACCCTAATACTAAACCTTACCTGAAGCCTAACGCTAACCTTAACCCTGCCCTAAACCTGACTTAACCCTAACCCTAACGCTTACCCTAACATAACCGTAAACCTAAACATAATCCTAACCATAACACTAACACAAATCCTAACCGTAACCCAAACACTAACCCTAATCCTAACCTTAACTCTAACACTAACACTAACCCTATCCCTAAAACTAACACTATCCCTAAAATTACAATAACCATAACACTAAACCTAACCCAAACCCTAACCGTATCCTAACACTAACCCTTACAGTAATCCTAACCCTAACCATAACCCTAAACCTGATGTAACCATAACCCTAAGCTTAACCATAACCCTAACACAATCCCTAACCCAAAACATAACCCTAAACATAACCTAACACTAGCCCTAACTTTTAACTAACACTAACTTTAACATTAACACTAACACTTACACTAAAACTAACCCTAACCCTAACACTAACACTAATCCTAAATGTAACATAACCCTAACCATAACAGTAACACTAACACTAACCATAACACTAACTCTAATCATAAACCTAACCCTAATCCTAAACACAACATTAACCCTAACCCTAACACTAACACTATATCTAATCCTATCACTAACATTAATCCTACACTAACCCTAACCCTAAACATAGCCCTAACACTTACCCAACCCTAACCCTAACTCTAACCCTCACACTAACCCTAAAACTAACCCTAACCCTAACACTAACCCTAACCCCAATCCTAACGTTATAACTAACTTTAACACTAACCCTAACTGAACCCTAAACCTAAACCTAAACCTAAAAGAAGCCCTAACACTAAACCTAATGCTAATCCTAACACTAACCATAACCCCAACAATAACCCTATCACTAATGCTAATCCTAAGCCTAAACCTGAACCTAACACTAACCCTATCCCTGACTCTTACTTTAACCCTAACACTAAACTAACCCTAACACTTACCCTAACACTATACCTAAACTACCCATAATCCTAAATCTAACCCTAATCCAACCCTATGCCTCACTCTAACCTTCTTTCTAATCATAACCAAAACCCTAATTTTAACTCTAAACCTAACAAAAAACTTAAACCTAACCCTTGCCCTAACACAAACCATAATTCTTACCCTAACACTAACCTTGACAATAATCCTAACACAATCCCTAACCCCAATTTTAAAACTAAACCTAACCCTTACCAGAACCCTAACACTAACCCTAACCCCAAACTAACCTTAACCATAAACATAACCCTAAACTAACCCTAACCCTAAACCTAAACCTAACCCTAACGGTAATACTAACCTTAACCATAATTCTAAACCTAAACCTAAAAGTAACCCTAATCCTATCCCTAACCCTAACACTATCCCTAACCATAACCCGAACATTAACACTAACACTGAACTTAATCCTAAAACTAACCCTACCCCTACTTCTCACCCTAACCCTTACCATAACACAATGTTTAACCCTAA